>NC_137046.1:19070697-19133055 GCF_032717465.1 Coenobita brevimanus
TGAAATACTCAGAAAGGACAACTCAACTCACACAGATGTATTCGGTTCCTCAATCATTGCTCAGCTCACAACACTATTTCTGAACCTAAACAAAGCATAGATTCGGAAATATTACAAATCAAAATCTTGTTCCCTTAATTGTTTTGAGTAGTGACCATCTCCCTTTGCTGAACATTGTCAGTGTTTTCATCAAAACAGAGAGCAGGCCAGCATACTCTCATAATACCTCTACCTTCAACTATCTACACCACACTACATGGACATTTGATATCACACCTATTTCCATACCCCCCTTAGCAATGGCCAATGTATTATTATCAGCGAATTCAATGATACCTTGGATTGCCACCACCGGCAGGGTAAGGCTAGCAGCACAGGGTCCTCGTGGTTGCACTCAAATGACTGTGCCGACAGCGGTTATTGTAAACACTGTTCACGCTCGTCAGCAAAGAAGCGTGGGATCAACCTTATACTTCACTAATATCAGTGGTCTTAATAGCAGTATGAATTCCGTTCACTTTTTTCTCCAAACTATATCCCCTCTAGCCCTGTTCCTCACAGAACCCCAAATCTCTCCCTCTAATGACATATCCCCACTTTCTTCTCCTGGTTACCATCTCCTGACAAACTTCGTAATAAGTGGCACTTGCTGATGTATCAATTCTGAATTTGCAGTTGACACTGTTTTGAATTTCACTTCAGTGTAATATTGTTTATTCACTTTATAAACTAAATTATCTAAATATTACCAAATATATCTGCATAGTTTATTGCCCCCTCAATACTTCTTCAAAATCCAGCATGCGTCCACACTTGCCCTCAAACATATGCTAGGAACACTACTACCAGTATGTTGGTTTACTTGACGCCAACAGTTATTGGACAATTATTGTTCGCCAACATGTCAGCAAAGTTTTCCTAAATTCTTGTTGTTAGCTTGTTGACAGCTTGTTCGTGAGTGGGTTGTTTATCATGTTGCCAACCTATGTTTGAGGGCAAGATGTGGACACACCTTTACCTTAACCTCAGGCATACCACTGAAATTACAGTCTGGGGTGCTTTTAATGTCCATAAGGTAGAATGGTTATTAAATTTTACCAGGACTGACGATTCTGGTCTAGAATGCAAGCTGTTTGCAGAATCATTTAATCTCAAGCAGTTGGTAAAACAACCTACCATTAATACCAGATAATCCTGACCTATTCTTGACAAATAATCCAGATCAATACAGGATAGAAGTAATGTCACCACTTGGATCCCCCAACCACAATCTCATCAAAGCCTCATTATTCAGTTGCCCCTAACCTCCCTGTTTTGAACCTGCTGATATTCCATGGCGGTCTTTCTTATCCCATGACATTAATTCTACCCAGTCCCACATTAATGACTTAATACCACCTGGTATGAAATTCTTCATACTCAGCCAACAGTTCACTAAAAGATCGGACTCACTAAAATTGTTGGACAACAATTGTGTCAGAGTAACCACTCAAAAGTCATTAGCATATAACTCACTTAAAACAAAAAATATCTGAAACTCTCAGTCAATTTAAATTTACTAGAAACCATGCAAAAGCAGTAATAAATCTCAATGAATCAAACTAAATCAAACTTTCTTCACAACTAAGCATCCAAACTATTAAAGTCTTAACGACAGTAGATTATTCTGGTCAACTCACCCATTCCTCCACTAAATCTTCAGAGGGTAATACTTTATGACTGGCGTGGTAAAGCTATCATCCTTGCTAGTACATTTGCCAGAAATTCTACCTTAAAGGAAGTCAGCGAGAACGTCCTTGTACTAGAACCAGACTCTCCCGAAATTGCACCTCCGAGGATACTGACAAAAATCCATCCTAGGCAATTTATCAACCAACAAAGCTCCAGGTCCAGATGGAATTCCTCCAAGTGTTTTGAAAAAGTGTTCCCCACAACTTGCTCCTGTTCTAGCTTAACCTGCCCCATCCCGTCAACGTATGGGTACGTTGCAACGATTTGCATTTGCCAGTCCCGGCGACGTACCAGTACATCGTGCAATTGCAATGTGCATAATTTCGACAATTTTCAAAATTCGCGCTTGATTTGCGGTACGTACCCTCACATGACCTTCCCCTACCTGCCACCAGGCGGAGACACTCGGCGACCCCGCGCGACCCGCGCTAGCCCACCACTCGTCCACTCACCTGGTAGCAACGGTCCTGCTCAGACATGGCTAAGAGAGGTCTCTCAGACAGCAAAATTCAAGTCGCCCTGGACACCTTTACAGGCGACAGTGATTCCCCACTGGACGACGAGGATATGGACAAGGATTATGTGCAGCCAGAGGAGGAAGAAACCACCAGCAGTGACGAGGAAGTTCCGTCTCCCAGGAAGCGGCAGTACATGACTTACCGTGCTGCTAGAGAGGGGCAGCAGGCAAAGAAGGCACGTGCAACATCCTATCCCTATCCCCAATGTGATTTGGAACCAGAATTCGAGGACGAGGACGAGGACGAGGACGGAGCCGTGGGACGTGCTGCCACGTGGTATGGACGTGAGGTGATAACTCATCGTGGCCCAGAGCGCACACCACGTCGTATGAGCAGGTATGGGCCTAGCATTTTGTTTGGGGAGTTAGGAAGTCAAGTGGAGGGAGTAGGGAGTGAAAGGGAAAGTCCAGGGAGGATTAGGGAAAGTGAGAGTGACGTGAGTGAGTCATTGCTCTCCCTACGTAGTGTGAGGCGGCGTAGTGGATCATGTGGGCCAGTGCGGGTGTGTTCCTTATCACGTGGGGTTGTGAGGGAGGGGGAAGGTGGGGAGGAACCACTCCCAAGCATGTCTTATGCTCCCCAATATCCCCTAACACGTGGTCGAGCTAGGGTGCGTGAGAAAGCACGTGGTGTTGTCATGGAGGGGGAAGGTGGGGAGGAACCACTCCCCAGCACGTCTTATGCTCCCCAATATCCCCTAACACGTGGTCGAGCTAGGGTGCGTGAGAAAGCACGTGGTGTTGTCATGGAAGGGGAAGGTGGGGAGGAACCACTCCCCAGCACGTCTTCTGCTCCCCAATATTCCCCTATTTCATCCCCACAGCCCCCTAATGTTCCTCAAGGCCGTAAGGGTAAGGGAAAGGGAAAGGGTAAAGGCAGAGGGAAGAGGAGTGACAGTGGGGAAGCCCTCCGCACTCCTTCTCCCCCACCTCCCCAACCAGGATCTCCTCCCCACCCAGACGAAGGCGGTGATGGGGATGATGGGGACGAGGGATTTGTGTCGTGGAATTGGGAGGATGGGAGTGGTTTTTCTCCCGTCATTCACCCCTCACTGAGCAGGGGCGATCTGGCTGCATTGCTCCAGGAATTCACCGTAATTCCACCAGGTTGGATTTTTTCCACCTGTTTCTCAGTGAGGCATTTCCAACCTGTTTGCAAGCGCCTAGAGAGTGAAAGATTGGGAACAAGGAGTAGGCATTCTATCATCTATGATTACCCTGTCTCCCTTCCAGAAATGTTCTTATTTTTTGCCCTGGTCCTTTTGATGGGTATTATATGAAAGAATAGAATTCCTGCTTAATGGACTAGGGACCCTGTTATGTTTACCCTAATATTTGGTCAAGTGATGAGCCGTAATCGGTTTCAACAAATTCTAAGTAGCCTCCATTTCTATGATGCTCATGACCCTGCAAATGCAAACAACATTGATAAAATGAGGCGAATTAGGTTGGTCTTTGATCACCTCAGGCAAACCTTTCGTTCCTCATTCTATCCCTATAGAGACCTCGTCATAGACGAGAGTCTCGTGTTGTGGAGAGGCAATATTTCATTTAGACAGTATATACCGAGCAAAAGGCACCGTTTTGGGTTCAAGATCTTTGTTATGTGCGACTGTAGGACTGGATACGTGCAAGACGTCTTGTACACCGGTGCACAGACAGACATAATAGAAAATCGAAGTATTGGACTGTCGGGAGCAGTGGTAAAGACGATGATAGAAGACTACCTTCATCGTGGTCACGTTCTCTACCTGGACAATTGGTACACTAGCCCTCTTCTCGATCGTTATCTTCACACGCATGAAACGGGAGTCTGTGGAACCGTAAAGGTGAACCGGCGTCACATGGCCAAGGTAGGGCGGAAACTTGCAAGGAATGAGGTTGTCTTCTTCAAAGCCAGCAACATCCTTGCAACTGTGTGGAACCACAACAGAGAAGTAAGCCTCTTGTCCACGGTTCACCGCCCCTTGATGCACCGTATTGATTCCGTAGATTACCGTAGCAAGAACAGGCGTCGTGTTTGGAAACCTGAGTGTGTCATGGATTATAATATAAACATGCGCCTCGTGGACCAGTCAGACTCCATGATATCGATGGTAGAGTGTGCCAGGACCACGATGAAGTGGTATAAAAAACTGTTCTTTCACTTGCTAGATATCACTGCTCTGAATTGCCACCACCTTCACGCCATGACAACAGGAGTTCAGGAAACATTTGAAGGGTTTGTGAGGGAGCTCACAAGAGAAATCTTTGCAAGGTATGCTGTTGAAAGGCCCCAACATCGCACCCGCACTGCCCCTATTGCACAAACTCCCCTGAGAATATCCGGCCACCATTTCCCCACTCCTATCCCTCCCCAGCCAAACAGACCTAGGCCCCAACGCAGGTGTCACGTGTGCAGTAATTCCCAGGTGAGACTCACGACACAGAGGAAGGACACCCGCTATGAGTGCGTGCAATGTGACGTGGGTCTCTGTATTCACCCATGTTTTAGTGAATATCACACGTTGATGCAATTCTAATATGGTGTGAATGCGAAAGGACGCAGAAATTATGAGGTAAATGCGACAGACAGACGCTCAGTGAAATTATCAGTCATGTTGATCTCCAAATATTAGTATAAAGTGCATACGGGTAGAACATAAGTGCAAACATTGTATGTAAGTATATAAATATGCCCTAAGTGGAAACTTACATAGCGAGGGTTTTATGATGCGATATTCTGTCGCTCAGTGCAATAAATACGGCCCGTAATTATATAATTATTATTATTGGAAATTCTTACGGGTATAATATAAGTTCAAATTATTGTAAGTGCTGAAATATACTCTAAGTCAAATATTCATAGCGTGTGTATAGAGATGCGATTTCCTGACGCTCAGTTGAATGAATAAGGCACGTATTAGTGAAAATAAAAGTCAGCAAGTGGTAAAGTGTGTAAGATATGTGAAGAATTAGTATATAAGTGTGTGAGTATTATGTTGGTCGAAACATTCATTGCGAGGGTATTTTCATGCGATATTCTCACGCTCACTTGAATTAATAATGCCAGTAAGTATGTACAGTGCATTATAGGGGTGTAAACGTGTGTAATGTAAGTGGGAAATTATAATTGGAGTGAATAAATAAAGTAGATGATGAAACACAAGTGTTTGAGATCGTGGTTGCTACGTGAATATGCGCTAGCATATCGCTAAATGCCCTCGTAATGAATGAAAATAATTGAAAACCTTTACAGTGGTGGAGGAAAGGTTCTATGGAAAGGGGAAAATAATTGGAAAGTGATAAAACAATTTGGTATGTTGAAATACGAGTCATAGCGAGTGCGCTTACTAAGCTGATGTGCGCTAGACTTATGCTGCATGTCATCATAATGAATGAAAACATCTGAAAACACTTACAAACAGTTGTAATTGTTAAAATGTCATTGAAACAGAAGTATACAAGTAGAAAAAATGATAGGTTGACTCATACAAGACACTTAGCATATAGCATGTTACGACTTGGACCAAACTCGCTATGCTCGCGCGATGGTACAATGCTTATTTTTCATATATATGTGTCTGAAATCCATTATATTGTTACTGTTATTGTTTATTAGTTCAAATTCAGTAAATATAGAGGTGTTGTGTGTTGTTTCTCCCATTATTCCTTACCATAGAAAACGTAAGCGCATATCATGTCCATTACAGAATACCATACCTGGCTCGGGGGACCTCACGTGAACGGACCACTTCTAGACCGCGGGAACCACTTTCTTTGTGATTTTCCTTCGTTTCTCGACCTAAGCGGAAGTTTTAGCCAAAAAAAAAATTTTCCAAAAAGACTCGGGACTGGGGGATGTCATAGGTGCGGAAAACCTCGGGACGTGACGGGTTAATTATTCAGAATATGCATGCGTACTTCTTCATTCCCTAATTTTTTGAAAGAAGCCAATATCCACCCAATTCCAAAGAAATGAAGTTCCTCTGACCCCGCTGATTACAGACCAACAGCAATCATATCTTCTATTAGTAAAATATTTGAGATGATAATTAATAAGCACATTGTTAAACATCTTGAATTCAACAACTTAAATTAGTGACAGACTGTTTGGTTTTCGCCACAATGATCCACTCTTGATATATTCAGTCTCCTGACTCATACCATCCATCAGTCATTTGACCAACATGGAGAAATTCATGCAGTAGCCCTTGATATTTGTAAAGCTTTTGACACAGTGTGGCACCGCTCCCTGCCATCCAAATTCCCCTGTTACGGCCTATCATCATTTATTCCTCTGATCTCATATCTCAGCCACAGAAAGATAAAAGGAGATGATTTATATTCCAGTTTCTACTCGATTAATGCCGACGCACCACAAGGATCAGTTCTGGCTCCAACTCTATTCCTAATTCATATTAATGATTTCTGATCAATCACCCGTTCGTTCGTTCGTTCGTTGAAAGATTCCCTGCACATATAGTGCAGGCTGGGCCATACATTAGCCCGGTCAGTGGTGTATGGGCTGCTTAAAAAACAGTAAGTGGGGAGGACAGGACCTGGGGATTGCCCAGCACACACGTCCTGTCTCCTGACTGGCTTTGTGGTGTGTGTGAATCAATCACCCATAATCCCATCCATTTGTATGCGGATGACTGAACATTTCACAGTTCATTCATACTTAAACTCCCATTCACTGAGTTTATTATCTCTAATTCACAGCTCAATACAGCAATCTCCATAAACAAGTTGTATCTAAGATCACTGAATGGGGACGCAATAACATTGTCTCATTTAAAGCTAGAAAAACCAAGTATGTACAGTTTACTAATAGACAGATATTGCCTGAGTCCTATATTACCTTCATTGCTACTAATACAGTAATCCCTTTAAGACCCGGATGCCCATGACCCGGACACCCCAAGTCCTGGACATTTTGGGCTTGGGATCTGGGATACCAAAAATGGCCAAAAAACGTCAAAATGCAAAAAAAAGCCCATATGTGTTCATCCTTTCTCTAAATTCGCCGCGCAGTGATGAAGAGCTATGTTTTGTCGAGTAGTTCCGGCGACGTCCGCTAGAGTGTCCCTGCATCCTCCTCTGGATCCTCATTTCCTGCCTACCTACCATCATGACTGCATGCTCGTCGCCTTGGCTGCCCATGTGCCCGCTTTCCTGAATAAACAGTGAATAAACTGCAATGCCTCGCCACTAGACCACTTGGGAATTTACAGTGTTGTGCAGTGTTCAGAAATTAGAATTCAGAGTACAAAGGATTAAGTGCAGAGTGCAGCACTGGCGTGTTGCAACTGGCGTAGCACAAGTAAGAACAGAATGTGCAGTGTTAAACAATTATAGTTCACAATGCAAAGGATTAAGTGCAGTGTAACACTGGATTATTGTACCTGCTTCAGGTGCACCTTCACCACTGTCAGAGCCATAGAGTCGGCGGGTTAATCGTGACGGCCACGGACGTGTAAGTACCCCATACACTGCTAAGTATTTTCCTTACTCAGTTCTAGTTTCTCATTTTCTGGTTCCTGTTCATTTACTTTATGGTTTCTGTCCCTTATCTGTGTGACTAGGGTCTTAAATAGGTGCTGTACATGTCCGGTAGGGAGTTATTTAGGTGGTTTTCAAAGTTAGGTTGGGTTGGGGTCTGTAAGTAATGTACCTGTTCAGGGGCATTTTTCCCAAGTCCCGGACAAGACCAAGTCCAGGACGTTGCTTGGGCTCTGTTACGTCAGATCTTGGAGGGATTGCTGTATTCCTATCCCTAAAAGTATCATAATTCTCGGTGTGTCACTTAACAGTGCCCTAAGCTGGACTTCTTATATTAGATCACTTGCTAAAACCACTTTAAAGAAACTTACATTATTGTACAGTGTCTGTAACTTCTTCACTGATGAGCAGTTAGCTATAACACTGTGTAACAAAGAATTTGGTTCTTCAGTTTTGTGGTCTTGTTAGGCTCAGTTTTCCACGCTGATTCCAATGATGTATGTCATGTTTGTCTATCTCTAGGTTTTTGTCAACAATTGGTAATTGTTTATTTCCAGTCTTGTTATCACACACCGATGTGATGACTGACGTATCACTTACCACGTCACACACACACACACACACCATCTTCGTCCATGCAGATGTCGCTGATATGACCATTATTGCGTCATGCAATGCGGATCGAGTCAGTTCATTCAATGAGATAGTCTCATGTTGCTACAGTAGTTTGGCTGGTCGAATTGTTTTTGAGCTGTTCCTAATGGTGTTTCTATTGATGAGAATGACCAGTAGACGATCTTGCAAGCTGTCAACCGATACATTTTGTTCTGTATGTGGAGAATATTTTGGACCAAAGATCAGGGCTCTCAGTTTTAAGGAAATTTCCTTAGGTTGAGAAACCTGAGGTTATATGAAGAAATTTTTAAGGATACGGGGTTTTTAAAGAAAATCTGAAGAAATTTGATGGAATTTACTTTAAATATCTGAGGATTTTTAACGATTTTTCGAGAAAAGCAGAGTATCGGTAGAGAGGCGGCCTACAGTCCTGATGGACCCAGGTTCGAATCCCGGCTGGGGCAGGGAACAGTTTAAGGATTTGAATTTCATAAAAAACAGACTTTCCTGATCTACCAGAAGACCCGCCAACATGTAAAAATACCCGCGCTAATACCAATACACCAATCCTGTATGAGACAGCCCTAGCATGTATTCAATATGGACGGTGGGTGTTAGCGCGGAAGTGGTGACATGAGGAGGTGTAGGAGGACTACTGGGCCCTGGGACAGGCTACTGCTCCCGAGATATAGGCCCTCAAGCCTTTGCCCAGAGTCGGACACACACACAAAAAAAAAAAAAACTAACAATCAACTGTCAGGGGGAGGCTATATGATGTCTTTGAGTTTCTATTCTTTTCTTTTTTGGTTATATCGCTACCACGCTTTGGTGAGAAAAAAAAGATAATTCATTAAAAATTATTTACAATTAAGATTTATAAGTTTGGTTATTATGCATTTGGAATTTTTTATTTGATTGTGAGTTATGGCAGTTAACGAATTGAACCATTTGCAGTATTTTGTATAGCATGTATTAACTGCTAAGCTTATGAATGTGTGGTTATTGTATTTTATTTTATGTCTGCAAGTAAAAATGACGTTATTATGTCTTTGTTTAAGAGTTTTGGCCTGCTCAATAATTTTATACGTTCGATTTACTATCTGAGGAAATATGATCATATTTAGAGAAAATTTTACAGCTTTCCAAGGAAATTCCGCGAACAAGAACTGAGAGCCCTGCCAAAGATGATCAAACACAAAATCCACCTTGATACCGAATTTGCTTGTGCATACAAAGCATATTTTGGCGGGGCAATAGTCGATCAAGATAAGGACTGGGCTCCGTACTATACCTGTGGTAGCTGTCACTCTGCGCTTGAAGCTTGGCTATGATGAGCGAGAAAGAAGATGCCTTTCACAATGCTGAGAGTGTGGCAAGAGCCTTCGAATCACCATGACAATTGTTATTTTTGAATGATTGATATAAGTGGTGCCTAACAGCAGTAAGCTGGCGATTCCTGTCCCTCCTGTGGACACGAAAGTTGTCTCTGACCATCAGGACATCGTCGGTGACTGCGGGGAAAATGATGAGGAATCGTATGTTGGAGAATTTTCCGGAGACATTTCACATTTTCCCAGTCAAAAAGAACTGGATGACTTGGTCCGAGATATAGGACTCACCAAGTCCAGTGCTTACCTGCTGGTGTCACGTCTAAGTGAATGGAACTTGTAGGATCCCAGTCGCAGTTGAGTTATAGGAATCGCCACGGCAAGTTTGTATCCTTCTTCAAATTTTGTGAAGAAACCTCGTTGTGTTATCGTTTTGATGTTAGGGGTTTGTTCCAAGCCATGGGAGTGGATTACAAGGCCTCAGAATGGCGACTCTTCATAGACAGTTCCATGAATAACCTAAAAGTTGTACTTTTGCATAACGGCAACGAACTCCCATCAATTCCAGTTGCACATTCTGTGGAAATGAAAGAAGGCTATGAGAATGTGAAGATTTGTCTGACAGAGATCAAGTAGCCTACTCAGATCACAACTGGGAGGTTTGTGGGGATTTCAGAATGATTTCATTCCTACCTGGAATGCAAGGTGGTTTTACGAAGTACTCATGTTTTTTATGCTTGTGAGACAGCCGGAGCGATGCAGAACATTTCACGAGGAAAGACTGGTCTCTCAGAGAGAGTCTCACACCAGGCTCGTGCAGTGTTCTGAGAGCTCCACTGATCTCCAAAGAGAAGGTATTGCTACCACCACTACTCATAAAACTTGGTCTTATGAAACAATTCGTGAAAGCCATCAATAAGGATAGCGATGCGTTTCTACATATCCGATCAATATTTCCAAATGAGTGTGGCAAAGGTGACAGCTGGCATATTAACCGGGCTGCAAGTTCAAAGAATGCTTGCAAGTCGTGAACTCCAGGGTAAAATGACCGATGATGAAGACCGTGCTTGGAATGCATTCAGAGGGGGTTGTGGAAGGTTTTCTTGGCAACCAGAAGACACCAGATTCCTCACAGCTCGTCAATGACCTGATCGGCACATTCCACCCGCTTGGATGTAGAATGTTAATCAAATTGCACTATCTGCATTCTCACCTTGATTGCTTCAAAAGCAACTTGGATGCAGTCAGCGAGAAGCATGGTGAACGGTTCCACCAGGATATTCTGCTGATGGAAACCAGATATCAGGGCAAGTGAAACGAGGCGATGATGGGCGATTACATTTGGGAATTGTTCCACGATTGTCATCACAACTACAAAAGAAAATCAAGATCAATAGTGCATTTCTAGATACTATGTGACCTGCATTCCTTGTGATGTTACTGTTTCCTCATTTTCTAGTTATATTCATAATATACACTCGCAAATATATAAATTCTTTGACATTCTCAACATTCTCAAAATGGTATCAAGTTGCAGTTTCTGTCCTTGTATGATAAATATGTTGTATAATTCCTGTAACTCTAGATTTACACAAAAACAGATAGCATATTCTGAATCTACGCATTGGCATTGATCAGAAATAGCGTAAAAATCAACATAAATAATTGGTTTAAGTTTGTTACACAGTATAATTTACAAGAGTCACGTGCACTCGCAGCTGGAATATTGCTGAAGTGGATGGGGAGAGATTGCACTAAAACCACAAGGCAAATTTCAGAACAAAGCTGTTAGAATTGATAACTATTACAAATGAAGTACCTCCCTTATAAGTAAGAAGGAATGTTGCCTCCCTTGCATTATTTTACAGATACTTTTATGGCAAATGCAGAGACGAAGTTCCATCCTTTGTGCCACCTCCCAACGCCTTCCCCTGTGCTACATGGGCATCTGGTAGCGCCCATGACTGGACTGTGACACTGCCTTATTGCAGAACTTCTGCTTATCAGAATTCTTTTACCCCCCAAACTGCTTCTCCTTGGAACTTGCTCCCCCAGATAGGTTTACCACCAAACTTCAACATACGGCTGTACACGTCCAATTTTTACCTATTTTTTTTATGAATGGAGAACACTTGTAATCTGGTGTGTAGATTATTATTTTTTTATTCATTTGTTTTTCCTTCCTCTGCTCTTACAAAAAAAAAGAAAAAAAAAAGTATATCTTTGCGGTCAGAGACTGACTCAGAACCAAAACGTACTCGTTGTGATTTGGAGACTAACTTTGCTTGTTGTCAGCAGTCAGTATAAAATCTTCATTCTGATCCGTACATTCCAAAACTCTAAGCTGAAAGGAGTCTTCTCGGAATAAAAATACGGTGCAGAAAATGCTTTATCGGTCATAGACGAACTGGTGAAATATTATTTGATTGTGAAATGGTGGGTCAACCATAAATAGTGAAAAGCTGTTTTGTAGGATTGCATGCACAGTCACCACAAAACTGATTTGAGCCGTAAGTCCCTAGTACAGCATTATATTTCATTTTCAACAGTAAAGCATAAATCAGTGCTGTGATAAACTGAACATGGGTGACACTGAAGGTAAAATTTTTCTTGATTCTGTCTTGCAGATAATAATGATAACGTCAGTGCAAGATGCTACCAACGAAAATCACTAAAGCCCAGCCACGATTAGCAATAGACTGATTCCTGACAACAGTGGAAAAAGTATTTGTACATTTAAACACTCGTATCAGTCGAAGAATAAATAAATGAATAAATAAATAAATAGACAAGTAAATAACTCTTAAAAGCGATGTGTTCTCACAAAGTCGTTCTTACTAGTGTAAGTTATAACCAAGTAAATAAATTAGCTAGCAAAACTCTTTCGTACTCATTAGAAAGGAAATTAAATGTTAGCTTGACAGCAAATTTCCGCCTGCATATCCAAGAAAAATCGTTCGTGGATATGAATTTTGTTGAAGATAAAATATAATGCAAAAATAGGGTTTGGATTAAACCGTTTTTGCGGTCACTCTATTTGTTCCACAGTCATTAGCATCGTCATCGTTTTCATCATCACCCTTATTTTCACTGAGAATGGTAATTATGAAATTGGCATCATCACTTGGAAGTGTAGAAAGTATTCGGGAAAGCATGCTTGCTGATGCTGTTACTTTAACTATAAAAATTTTTTCGTTATTCTGCTGTAACTATTAAAATTCCAAGATAACCCATAATCTATGCTTAATTTAGCACTTTTAAAGTATTTTCAGCATTCGTGAGGAAGATTTAGAGAAAAGCCACTTAAGAATCGAAAGCACCTCCATGTTTTCAATCAGTATTCTTAATTTCAGAATTTAACTACAACTTTAATATTTTCCAAGACATACCTGTTTGGGTGTCAGATTTGGCACTTTTGGGCTGTATTCCAAATAAAGTAATGAAAATTTTTGAAAAAGTTCCTTTAATAACATCTATCATTTTTTCATATATTTTCCAACTATATGCTTGTATCCACTGTAACCTTAGTAGATTCCGAGACAAAACAATTTTGGTGCACAGTTTGGCAATTTTTGGCTTTTTTTTTTTCAGCAATATGGTGGCGAATTCTGAGAAAGTCATGTAAATAACACCTACAATTTTATCAAAAGCGCCCCGACGACGTTCATATATCAGTCCCAGCTATCATTTAATAAAACTGTCAGTGCTTCATCTGGCGACTTTTTTAGGTCACTTTACCTGTTACCTTTTCATGAGCATTCAAAAAAAATAAATAAAAAGTGCATATATCAGCAGGTAGCTTTAAAAATTTCATGGGAAAAAATACGTTCAGTTTGGAGTCTTTTAAATCGTTTTTAGCAATATGGTAGCTAATTTTGAGAAAATTTGTAAAAAAAAAAAAAAAAACGCTCATTACTGTTGTCTTGTTTTCCAGAATAGTGCGTGGATTCGCTTTCAATATAATAATTTTCAAAATAACACAGGTTTGCTTCTGTGCTCTGCCATCTTAATACTACTTCCTTCATAGTGTTCTTTGCACGTTGCACTCGCCCGAAGGAATATTCATCGAGATTTAAATCAAATAAATCATCTGTCTCTCTATCTAGAACCAGACGCCATAATCTCGTAAGGGGTGGCTGTTTGTTTTTGAGTTAGTTGTTTTACGAGGAGGGGCACTAGTCCTCCAACCCACTTGCTGAAACGTAGGGAACACGTATGGGTTGGGTATATGGTTACCATCCAGGGTTGTAAATGGTTTCCTGATTTACAGGAAACCATTAGGCCTGTCACTCAGTCTAAATTATTTAGCAACACCACAAACTTATATGGATGATCATTTCTCAGACTGGGAGTTTGAACTGATAAGTGCTACCAGTTTAGTTACATCTATTACAAGTTAACCTCACCACAAACCAGTATACATGTTAAATACAATTATTTTCACTGGAAAAAGGGGACGCTAGAGAAATGACAGAAAAGAGATAGTATCATTCCTGCGAAGAAGGATGGTATTATTTTTAGCTACTCGCTTGTTTTGCCCGAGATTTAGCCTGTGTGCGTGTGTGCATCTGTTTGTGTCTGTACCTTAACTCCTCCTAGGGTATTTGATGGTACTGAATTAAACCTTCCAGGTGAGTTCATCTGGTTATTGCGAAGGTCTTCCACTATACTGTATACAATTTTCCAACTATGATTTATAGAGGAAGGGGGTTAGTCCCCTCACCAAATTAAAAATTATCAGACATTGTGAGGGAAGGGCAGAAGCGACCCCTCATCCGTACTGTGATATCTGGGAGGCATGACCCTTCAATGATTCTTGGGGAATTAGCCCTCTCCCCAAAACAAGAAACGATCAGAAGTTGGGGAAAGTGGGCAAATGGATTTCAACTAAACGTTTCAGGTGAGTTTGTCTGGATCCTTGATAATATCTTCTCTATAAAAATTATAAAGGATACGAAATAAAGGAAGGAGTTCAGATATCATTTTGATAGCTATGTACAGTACATGTTGTAGAATGGGTTCCAATCCACTAATTTCTACTACTACTACTACTACTACTACTACTACTACTACTTACTACTACTACTACTGCTGCTGGTACTACTACTACTAGTACTACTACTACTACTATGTGGTGTGGGGATGGGGGTTAGTGAAAGACGGAAGGAGGGAAGGGGGAAGCTGAATGAGATTCCCTGTCAGTGGAGGAAGATGATTAAATACTGGGTAGCTTCCTGGACTGATAATGAGTTTCTGGTAATATTTATAAGAAAGTTATTTTAACGTAATTTAATATTGTTATGTCCCCGTCCCACACCAGTAGTTCAGTATAGGAAGGACGTTGCCCAGTGAATCGTTCTTCCTATGGTCAACCTTTCGGTGTGCAACAACAAAATCGGCTCAGGTATGGTAAGTAAACACTGGCTTCTCAAGTCTGCGGTCTTTATTTATCATATAATTACACTTAATACTTACCAACTACACTTCCTTGTTTTCATAAGTACTGGAACTCCTGTATATAATCTTCACTAGGCTGCACTGACACTGAACTGACACTAATCTGCAATGAAACTAAAACTGAAACGAAACTGACTCTCCTAGGCTCTTCCATCCCCTTATATAGCCTTCCCTACTTCCCCAAAGTTTTAGTACATTCTCCAAGGGGCAACAGTTACCACTTGAAGACATTCAAAATACCCCAGAGTTTTCTTACACTACATAACACTCTAAATTTTCTAGCTTAAAAAAAAAAAAAAAACTGAAATAAACTTCCATAATTTAACAATCACATAAGTACATCACTGTAGAGAAAAAGAGCATAAAATTTAATGCATAACTTTACAAAATACCTCCAATCAAAAGTAGTAGGCTAACTGGCTAACTGGCAACTCTGACTCATAACTGAAAAATATGAGAAGTACTTAGAACTACTTCTTATCTAAGAAATCCCGCTTCTCAACACTACCCCCTCCCTAGTCCTTTTGTCATCCCAACAAAACTACACAGTACTTACATAATTATTAATCCTAATTAAACATCTAGTTATACACTAAATAATCCTTAAACTTATCAGGTCTTCTTCTATGCAGCTTCCAACTGCCCTTCCACACAGTCCACTCCTGGAAGGTCCTCTTCCTGATTCACTTTTTCCCTCGGGAAAACGTCACCATCGTCTTGTACTTCAGCTCCTTGGTCCTCCTCGACATCATCTACTACGAATGCGCACGATTCCTCAGAGACGTTCCAGCTGCACTGTTCTGGCCCATGGTACTGCCACGGACAATTTACGTGTACACTGTACAACCTTTAAGCAAGACTTCCTGCCTCCCCAAATCCGGTATTTTACGTCTGACAGGAAGTCCAGCACAGTGTATGGCCCATCCCATGGGCTCTGCAACTTCGGTGACTGTCCCTTCTTCGGCTGGGGATTGTATAGCCAAACTGTGTCACCATCCTGGCTCACCTCACTTGCTTTTTCATCATATTTGTGCTTCATCACTTCTCCTGAAAACTTAAAGTCTCCACGCACTTGATGAGCCAGCCTTTCCTGAAGATGCTTCGCAAAACTGGAAGTGCCTGTAGGCAGCTCCTCGCCAGGTGGTTTTCCCATTAACAGGTAAACTGGTAAGAGTAACTCATGGCCCAACATCAGTATAGCAATAGTGTAGCCAGTAGTCTCATGGGACGCAGACCAACATGCCATCAGCAACGCAGGTAACTTCTGGTCCCATGCCCTCTGTCTTTCTATGCAGTACTTGGTCAGTTCTTGCCCCCGGGTCCAGTCTAATTTTTCCATCATCCCATCTGACTGTGGCTTTAGTGGGGCCGTCCTGATCTTCTTGGTCCTCAGTAACGTGCTGAACTCACGGAACACAGCAGACTCGAAGCTTCTACCCTGGTCTTAATGTAGTTCTTGTGGCATCCCGAAACGACAGAAAAACTAGTCAACCAACATATGAGCAACAGTTGCAGCCTCTTGATCGGGGATGGCATAGGCTTCTAGCCACTTTGTGAAGCAGTCCATGGAGACACATATATACTGGTTTCCTCTTTCAGTGAGTGGTAGAGGTCCAGCAATGTCCACCACGACTCTTTCCATTGGTACACCCACTTAGTAGGGGAAAGCGGTGATGATTTGGACAGTGGGATGGTTTGGACAGGGCATTTCCTGAGAAAGTTATGGGACCTAGAGCCGCGAGGTCTTGTGTGAAAGCGCAAGAGTTTGTACCACACAGAACCTCCAAGCTACAAACGCCACATTTTTCGATGCAGATCATATTGCATGTTTTTTTTTTTCTTTTGCACCTCATATGTTATACTTTGAGTGCATATCTTAAACTCTACCTCCATGAATGTGTCAATGAGCGAATTATCCATTATTATGGTGAATCAGTGTCGCATGTAAAAGATAGTGCAATATAAAAAAAAAATATGTGAAACTTGAGGGTACCCCTCAGTTACTTTAAAGATTCGGGATGATTCGGACAGTCGAGGAGAGGTATGGTTCATCAGTGTCCAAACTATCCCTGGCTACAATATGCATTAAAAAGAGTCAGAAACAGAGAACTAAATAGATAAAGCGAGAGATTAAGTTTCTTTTGCAATTTGAAATAGAGGCCCAGAAAGTGAGAAGTAAAGTCAATATTCCAGAGAGAGAGTGAGAAAGAATGAGGCCAAATATGCATCATTTAACCAGAGTAAGAGTTATCCATAATTTTGATTAATTTAATTTAATTATAAACCAAATTAGTTTTCGAGGATTTATGGAGAGATTATTTTGGATGCTGGAGCCAGATTTATATGCCTGAGAGAGAGAGAGAGAGAGAGAGAGAGAGAGAGAGAGAGAGAGAGAGAGAGAGAGAGAGAGAGAGAGAGGCCAATTATGCATCATTTTAAACCAGAAAGTAAGAGACTAATTTGATTATCCATAATTCTGAAGAGGCTTATTTCACTTTTAAAATATTATTTTTTAACAGATATGAAGAGGTTCATTTGGATTCTGAAATATAATTTTATACTTTAGGAAGTGAAATGTCTTTGAACTGATAAATTATGGTTTTTAGCCAATCAAAGTCACATAATTTTGAGAATGTGCCTAGTAATACATGAGGCCGAACCATCCCACCCTTCTGTCTGAACCGTCACCACTGATAGGGATGGTTCGGACGATTTAGAAACTTGTGTTTCGTTAACAATAGCTCAAAATCTAGAAAAAGCTTAGGGTTTGATATTATCAGGCTGAAGACCCAAATGATGAGGCAGCATTTTAAAATAAGCAAGATTATTCTACTGACTAAACTTGAATTTTTGGATATATATGTATATATATATATATATATATATATATATATATATATATATATATATATATATATTGAATTTTTGGATATATATGTATATATATATATATATATATATATATATATATATATATATATATATATATATATTGAATTTTTGGATATATATGTATATATATATATATATATATATATATATATATATATATATATATATATATATATATATATATATATATATATATATATATATATATATATACTGTATTGTGTCTGAACAATCACCCCTCTCCCCTACAGCTGAAGAGGAACGCAACCACGTTTCTTGTGTCCTCTCTTGGCACAGCATACATCAGAGACCTGACGCCACTCTTCAACATCCTGCCACATGCCAGTCCAGTAGAACCTCTATCACAGCCGACTTAAAGTTTTCTTCACTCCCAAATGCCCACAAGTGATCTGGTTCGGGGACTCATCCAAGATCTCGGACTTCATTTTCTTCAAACCACCAGTTGCCAATACTTGCAGAGACCATCGGGCGTCTCGCACTGACTGACGCTCCAGTGTCCGTTGTTTAAACGAAGAAGGTCCAACAGACCCCAGTAGCTCTTAGTAGCAGGGCTGAACCTAGGAATCTCTTCCCAAGATGGTCGCACTGTACTTCTCTGCAGGCACTCTAGCACTGGTTGTAAATCTGCATCCTCCATCTGTATCCTTTTCAGGTCTTCAGCTGACACTGGCCCTGTAAGTACAGTTCGGCAGCATTTCTTGCTAAGATTGCCATTCCTACTACATTACTTGCCATCTGTTCTTCTGTCTTCTCACACACTATCAAAGTTCTCTTGCATTTCCTCCGTGATGGAGCTTCTTGGGAAAAACTGACTGGTTGTTGCTTCTTTACTAATTTACCCTCATCCATCTCAACTTCAGCAGCCTTCTTCTTGCCGCCCTTCCCATGTGGACAATCATAGCTGAAGTGTCCGACCCCAACACATGCCCAACACCCGTTTGTTGTAATCGTGAGTTTCCTTGTACTGTACTGTTCTTGGGCTTTCTTCCATTTGTAACAATCCAACTTCCTGTGTCCTGGCTTCTCACAGAGCCAGCAACTTCCTCTGATCTTCTGTTCTATCTTCCACTTGTAGCAGTCCACTTTCCGATGTCCTGGCTTCTCACAATACCAGCAACTTCTTTTGATCTTCTTCTGTTCCCACTACCACTTGTAGCAGTCCTCTTTCCTGTGTTCTGGCTTTACTCAGTACCAGCAACTTCCTTCAAATTTTTCTGCCTCACGTACCTGCCCCTTTCTTGCCTTAAATCCTGCACTACGACCTGCCTGAAAAGTGGATGTGCTGGACTTACGTAGGACTCAAATTCCAGAGCCCTAGCTAGTGCTTCCAGCATGATTCTGGATTATGCCTGCTTCACTTGTACTTTCAACTCGGCACCATCAAGAGCATCGATGAACTGGTCCCTCGGAAGAATAGCCAACAGGTCAGGTGCTGCTCCAATGTATGCCTTGTGTGCCATACTCTTCAGGTCATGAGCAGGCTTCTGTAGAAATTCTCCTCGAGGCTGCACACAGCTCCGGATTCTTGCTCTGAAAACCTCAGTCTGGTACATGGTCCTGTATCTGCACTCCATTATTTCTATTATGGGCTGGTAACGATTCCTCTCCTCCAATGACATCTGCCCAAGAATCTCCATTGTGGCATCCTTACGGCTAGCAGCAAGCTGCATTGCCCTCTGCCTATCATCCCAACCATTCTGATCAGCAAGTAACTCAACTGCTCACAGTAAGCTTCCCAAGATACTTTGCCATCAAACTCCTGAGGTTTCTTTTTAATCGGACCCCCATTATAGCCATGCACTTCACTAGTTTGGGGCCTAAAAACTGGAGCATCATAATTAAGGCCAGGACTCAAAACACCTGCATTTTGATTATTCAACCCTGTAATGCTATCTTTAGATGCTTGGAATTCATCAAGATTCACCATACCATGTTTATTTTTCTATATGCTCTTTATACACTACCCTGAGGCTCAGCAGTGCAATATTTCTCTACAGCCTCAATTCACTCACTAATTATCTTCACATGGTCGACCACATGCTTCAACTGGTCATCTACAGTTCATGCTGTCTGCACTCCATCACATTATTGCTTACCTTAAACTTCTGCTGCTGTAACTCAGTGTATACTTCCATTTTCAGTTGCTGCTGTTCTTCCCTCATTTCCACCATGAAAGAGTCAAGTTGTCCCTGCATCCTTAATTGCAACTCCTGTTTCTCCTGTAATGCCTTATGAAGTCATTCATATTTTTCTTTCATTTCTTCATTTTGTGCTGTAGCTGTTCACTTCGTGCCTCTGGCTGTTCTTTGATTTCTTTCGTGAGCTCTTTCTGATCTTTATTTTGTGCTTGTAGATGTACACACTTTGTGCATGTAATAGCGTCATGACTGGAGCCAGGGATACCTTCTCCCACCCAGCTTGGCCCCTTGTCTGCATATCCCCTTGCTCCATATTGAATATTAGACTCAGTGCAGCACTTTTCTAATGGTCCACACTCATGACCCCACTGTTACATTCTCGGCCCACACTCCCACAGGCTCAAAAAGCATCTGTTCAGCACAGGAAGGAAGTTGCCAGTCCATCGTTCTTCCTATGGTCAGCCTTTCAGTGTGCACCAACAAGATTGGCTCAGGCGTGGTAAATAAACACTGGCTTCTCAAGTTCACGGTCTTTATTCACCAGGTAATTAAACTTAGTGCTTGCCAACTACATTTCACTGTTTTCACAAGTACTAGAGCTGTACGATGCTAATTAGGCCACACTGACACTGAACTGCACTGAAACTAAAACTGAAACGAAACTGATTCCCTTTGGCTCTCCCACCTTCTTTTATAGCCTTCCCTACTCCTCCAAAGTTCTAGTACATTATTGAAGGAGCAACAGTTACCACTCATAGACATTCAAAGTACCCCGGAGATATCTTACACAATGTAACACTCTGAATTAATTAGCATATAAGCTGAAATAAAGTTACATAATTTAACAATCACATAAAACATTATAGAGAAAAAGACCATAAGATTGTATGCGTAACTTTACAAAATACCTTCACTCGCAAATAGCAGACTAACTGGCAACTGTGACTCGTAACTGAAATATACGAGAAGTACCGAGAACATTCCAGTACTTGCTATCTAGCAAATCCCGCTTCTCAGCATTTTTTTTTCTGCAAGGAAGAATGAACCAAAGGCCAGGAGCCCACAAACAGTAACTTCCAAGAAAAAAACAAAAACAATACAAAAGAGAGCCAAATTCAAGATCCATTCATTTCGAGATGCTTGGACACACTGCGTTTGAAAGACTGGAGATCATAGGAAGTAGGAAATACAGACAGAGGGAGACAGTTCCAAAGCTGACCTGTTGCATAAATGAAGGACTGGAAGTAATGGTTAATTCTTGCACTAGAGAGTTGGACAGAAAAGGGATGAGAGTTTGTTAATAGAAGGGTGTTATGCACCTTTCGTAGATGTGGAGGGATGCAAGCAGACAGTTCAGAAGAGCAATGACCATTGAAGCAGCGTTAGAAAAGAGAGAAAGATGCAACAGTGTGGCAAAGAGACAGAGGTTGAAGGGAGCCAGTAAGAGGAGAGTTAATGAGATGAAAAGCCTTTGACTACACCCTATTGAGAGGAGCTGTATGTGGGAAGCCTCCCCACACATGACAGTTGTACTCTACACAGGGATGAATAAATCCCGTGTATGAAGTCAGCATTGTGCAGGGGGTAAAGAAGGTACAGAGTCGGCTTAACATATCTAATCTCATGGAAGCATGTTTTTTCAAGAGATGTAGTATGATCTTTCCAAGATAAGTCCCGAGTGAATGAAACCCAAGCATGTTCAAAGATGATGCAGGATTGAGCTGGATAGTGGGTACTCCTGTGGAAGATTTTGTCAGGTTGATAGGTGTAAAACCTGAGTCTTTGTTGCATTAAAAACAACAAGATTATTTTTTACCCCAGTCAGAGATAGGAGCCAAGCCCCATAGCCTCATCCCTAGTTTGTTGTAGTAACTGCTGAGATGGACGTTGCGGGAACCGAATGGAAAGGTGAAGCGTGGAATCATTAGCATATGAGTGGATAAGGTTAGATGTACTGCTTAGAAGGTTATTCATGAATTCATGAAGGTCATTCATGGTGACAGGACAGAGCCCTGAGGAACACCGCTGTTCATAGATCTAGGAGAAGAACGATGGCCATCTACAACAGCGGCTATAGAACGACCAGAAAGGAAGCTATAGATGAAGGCACAGATAGAAGGATAGAAACCGTAAGAGGGCAGTTTAGAAATTAAAGATTTATGCCAGACTCGATCAAAAGCCCTTGAGATGTCAAGTGCAATGGCAAAGCTTTCGCCAAAGTCCCGAAAGGAGGATGACCAGGAGTCTGAAAGGTAAGTGAGAGGATCGCCAGTGGAGCATCCCTGACGGAACCCATACTGATGATCAGAAAGAAGGTTGTGATAGGAAAGATGCTTTAAAACTTTTCTGTTAAGAATAGACTCGAAAACTTTTGAGATACAGGATGTTAAAAAATTGGACGATAATGATAGGGTTGGGAGTGGTCACCCTTCTTTGGGACTGGCTGAATGAGAGCAAACTTCCAGCGAGAAGGAAAGGTACAAGTTGACAGACAAAGGCGAAAGGGTTTACCTAGACAGGGTGAAAGCACAGAAGCACAGTTCTTGAGGACAACAGGAGGGACTCCATCAGGCCCATATGCCTTGTTAGTATTGAGGCCAGTGATGGCAAAAATACACCAGCTGAAGAATTTTAATGTCAGGCATGAGGAAGTCAGAGGGGGGAAGTGATGGAGGAACAGCACCGGAATTGTGTAAGGTAGAATTGGAAGAGAAAGTCTGAGCGAAGATATCTGCTTTATCAGTAGAAGAGATAGCTACAGAGCCATCAGAGTAGAAAAGAGGAGGGAAGGATGATGAGGAAAAGTTGTTAGAAAGGTTTTGGGCAAGGTGCCAAATGGAGTGGGAAGACTTCGAGTTGGAGAGTTGAGAGAATTTTGTACGGATGAAATTATTTTCAGCAGAGCGAAGAACAGCGCGATTCCGGGCAGAAACGTAAAAAAGATGTGATTCAGTGGAGGGTTGTCTCTGGTACAGCTGAGCAAGTAGAAAGTGCGAAAAAATATTGTAGTATATGGAGACATCTGGCAGTTCCCTGTAGTAAGTCCACGTATCTTCATGAATGAATCGCTCAGAACCTTGAGCCTGTGTAAGGTGGACCATGATTGGCTGCAATTTTGAGTGGTGGTGAAGCAAATATTCGCGCCATATTATATGTAAATCAAGGTTAATAACTAATGAGTGGCACGAAACGATGTATAGAGAATACTACAGTATTGAGTGATGGAACTTGGAGTAGGCTATAATAGAGTAATAAGCGTCAGCAATCTGTAAAACGTAACTGGCACCATAGCACAGAACAGCAGCATGTCAGCTGGCAGTTCCGTTTATTCATAATATTCGAAGCAGTGGAAACGAAGTCTAGTGAATCAGATTAATAGATGGAGACCTCTAACGAAAAGAACCGGCAATGCTTTCTTTAACGAATGTAAAATTAGTACTACATTTCATCAGTTTCAAGGATTATTATGCTTTTTGACACATGATATCTGCTGACATCCATAGGCAGTAAATTAATACTAAACTATTTGTTGCCTTACTATCTTTTATAATAATCTACAGGGGGTCCCATGGTCCGCGCTGTTTAGAATGGTCCTTTGTATATCTGCAAGGTTTTTCCCTATCCACCACACGTGGACGACGTGCCAGGTAACAGCGGGATCCTGCCCCTACACACACACACACACACACACACACACACACACACACACACACACACACACACACACACACACAGGTACGTCGACAAACTTATACGAAAAACTGGGGTATATCACCTGGAAAAACAAAATATGATAACAGAAAGACAATTTGGTTTTAGAAAGAGATCATGTGTTATCAACCTATTATGCTGCCATGATAGAGTTGCAGAAATACTACAGATAAGAGATGACTGAGTAAAGAGCATATATTTGGATTTTAAGAAAACATTTGACAGAGTACTACATAAAAGACTTTTATGGAGACTGTACCATCAAGGAATAATCCAAGGTAATCTGTACTGATGGATACAAGATTTTCTCAGCAAATAGGAAAGGAGAACAGTGCCAAGGGGAAATTACTTATCATGGACAGAAGTGACAAGTGGAATTCCGCAGGGCTCGGTGCTGGCGCCAAATGTGTTTAGTGTATATAAATGGCATAGACAGCAACACTGGATATGGAAGCTACCTTAATATGTTCAGTGAAGCTGCAAAAATACAAAGGAAAACTACAAACAGACTTGCATAGAGGCAAAAGAGGAATTAAATTAGCTTAATGAATGGAGCAATAGGTAGCAAATGGAATCCAGTGTGGATAAATGTCATTTAATAAAATTTGGTAAATGTGAATAAAAGACCAGACTGGGAGTGTAAGTTCGGAACTTCAACCCTACACACTTCAGAAAAGGAAAAACATTTAGGGGTCATCATCAATAACAGACTATCACCGGCTGACAAAATAAATGAAAAATAAGGATCATGTACACATTGCTTGCTAATATGAGTGTAGCATTCACATACAAAAATGAAGACATGCTGAGGAAGATAGTCATCATCAGCCCAACTCAGGAGTATGCAGTAGTAGTCTGGAATCTACATCTCAAAAAAAAAAAATAATAAGATTGAGAAGATAAAAGGCCTCTACAAGATGGGCATCAAGCTTAAAGGAGCTAAGCAATGAAGAAAGACTCAAGAAATTAAACCTACCAACATTACAGGAGAGAAGGAAAAGAGGAGACATGGTTATGTTACAGAAATGCATCACAGGAAAGAGAAAATGGACATAAATGAGTATATAACCTACGGAGAGGCAACATCAAGAAGACACTGCAAAAAAATTACAAAATGATAGGTGAAAAAGGCTTAAGGCAATTCGGTTACCCAAACAGAGCAACTGATCAGTGGAATGCACCAGCAAATGAATTAGTATCTGCCAAAACTATCCACAGATTTAAAAACTTGTATGATAAAAATGGTTCAAAACACAGGACAGTTCGAGCTTGACTCATTCCTGTAAAGATATAATTAAGTAAGAACAATTAGGTAAGAACACACACACACACACACACACACACACACACACACACACACACACACACACACACACACACACACACACACACACACACACACACACGCACACACACACACACACACACACACATACACACACACACACACATATATATATATATATATATATATATATATATATATATATATATATATATATATATATATATATATATATTTATATTTATATTGCGTCATTCCTCCGATGTCTGCTAGAGTGCCCCTGCATCCTCCCCACTTTCTGCCTGTCTCTTGTCGCGAGTGAATGCTCGTCGTCATGGCTGCCAACGTGCTCGCTTTTGTGGTGGTGCCTTACCTGCTGCAGGCACTCCTGCTGCTCTCATGCCTCTCCTTCGTGTGTGTGATGATGGCCCCGCCGCCTGAGAAGAGGAAGAGAGTGGTACTGACTCTGGAGAAGAAGCGAGAGATATTGGAGAAAGTAGATGCAGGATGGTCTTCTTCACGCATCCTCCGCGAGTTTAACCTGGTCCGACCTTCTTTGTTTGATATTAAGAGATCCCGAGACAAACTCATGGAGTACACGGCTGACTTCTCGTCGAGGAGCAAACGCAACGTGGAGAGGAAGGTGATGTTTACTCCCAAGTTTGCTGAAGTCGACTGCTCCACATTGATTTGGTATCGACAGCAACGTGCTGCTGGTGTGATGGTACATGGTACGAAGCTGAAGGCTGCTGCTGAGAAGTTCGCAAGGCTTCACAACGCCCTAGACTTCAAGGCATCCGAGGGTTGGCTCTTCGCGTTTAAGTTACGGCATGGCCTTACCAACCGTAAGTCTCATGGTGAAGCTTTGGACGATAACGAGGATGGAGTTGACGAGTTTCGGCACAAAGTGAAGGGCTTGATCGACAGGGAGGGCCTCACTTTCGGTCAAATCTACAACGCTGATGAAGCTGGTTTATTCTATCGCTCTTTGCCAACGAACACTCTAGCCGAGGAGACAGAGAAGCGTGTACCTGGCCGCAAGCTCTCCTTGCAACAGATATCTGCTTTGTGTTGTGCCAATGCTAACAGCATGCACTGGCTTAAGCCCGATATTGTTGGCCGTGCAAAGCAGCCTCGGTGTCTTTGTGGGGTGATGGATGTCCTTCCTGTCGTCTGGTACCATTCTTTGAAGGCATGGTTCACAGCCCAGATCTTCAAAGACTGGTTCCACTGCCATTTCGTCAAGGAGGTCATACATTACCAGACAGAGAAACTGGGAATCCCACGCAACCAGGTAAAGGCCCTCCTTCTCCTCGACAATGCACCTGCTCACCCGTGCGACAAGGAGTTGGTGGCTGAGAATGGTGGTGCATGTTTCTGCCACCTAATACTACTGCTCTCATCCAATCAATGGACCAAGGAGTGATCGTGGCAACGAAGTGCCTATACCGCCGGAAGTTCCTGGATGAGGTGATGGTTGTTCTTGAGGATGAGGACGAGCGCAGGAAGGGACGGGACACGCGAGGCCAGCGGAGTTTGGAAAACCTTCGCCGCTACAACATCAAGTCTGCAATCTACAACTGGGCCAGTGCATGGAAGGAAATCCCTGTCAAGATTCCAGAAAATGATTGGTCTCGTCTACTTCCCGGAACGGATGCGGAGTACGATTTCCTAGGTTTCGACATGGATGACTTCCATGCACGTCTACATACGCATGGCGACGATGTTGATGTGGACGAAGTGCATGAGTGGTTGGATGATGGCGAGGGCGATCCTGGGTATCAGACCCTGTGTGATATTGAGATCGCATCTTCATTTGCAGGTGTCAGTACCCAGCTTAAAGATTCCGACGAGGACGTCGACAATAATGTGGACTCATCTCAGCATAACACAACTCCAGCCATCCCCAAGCTGAGTGCACTCCGGGAACACCTAGAGTTCGTTCTGGACTACCTGGAACACCCGGACTGTGACAGGAATATGGGGCCCTTGGGACTTGTGGAGGAAGTGTGTGCTTTCAGGCAGTGCATCATAAATCGCCAGAATCGTCGTTCCTTGCGTCAATCAACGATTGAAAGCTTTTTCAGGTCCGTGACCCCTGCTGTGCCCAGCCCTGGCTCCACTCCGTTGCCTCTCCAAGACAGGCCTTCATGCTCCGAGGCACAGCCCAGCACAGCCACGGTGGAGTCACCGCTCGATGTGAGTTTGCGTCTATCTTCAGAGTCGTCTGCAGTGGGTACGCCATCACCACGACCCAGCGACGCACCCCTAGGTCACCTCCCTGTGCTACTCTCAGACTCTGACAGTGATTAGACGCCAAGAACTTCTCCACTAGACCACATGGGAATTTACAGTGTTGTGCAGTGAAAAAAACAGTGCATTGTGTTAAGGATTTAGAGTTGTGAGTGAAAAGACAAAAATTTAATGGACTGTAGCTGTAACACAAATTAACTTGAGTGTTTATGGTTTAGAAAATGGTTTTAAGAGTGGAAAGACTTAAAGTGCAGAGTGCAACACTTATTTCATTAAGGTACAATGGAGCGCAAGTAAGACCGTACGTTAGAGTTGGTATCACAATACTGTCACGTAGTAACTTTTTCACTTCCATGCTCACTTCCCTGTTTCTTATCACTGCTTTCAAAGAACCAGCAACCTTTCTTCCCTGCTGTACCCTTTCAAGCACTTCACCTTCCAAACCTCCATCCTTACTCATCACATTACCCAAGTACTTAAACGTACTCACATTTTCCAATTCCTCACCATCCAACCTCGCTGTACATTCACTGACTTCACCTCTCTCAAAGACCATCACTTTACTCTTCCCTACATTCACCTTTAGATTCCGTTTCTTACACACTCTCCCAAACTCATCCACCAAGCCTTGCAGCTCCCCTTCGTCTTCACTCAACAACACAGTATCGTCTGCAAACAACAGTACAGGGAATTTCCAAACACTGTCCTCTCTCACCAGGGCCACTCCTACATCCACTACCCTACCTTGTACCTCTTTTATTACCCCATCCATGTACAGATTGAACAACCATGGAGACATGACACATCCCTGTTTCAACCCAACTTTCAAAGAGAAAAATTCACTTAGTTCACCATCCACACGCACTGCAGCCTTCGCACCATCGTACATACTCTTCACAGCATTCAGCAACTTCCCATCTACTCCATATATTCTTAACACTTTCCACAATCCTTGTCTATCCACCCTGTCATATGCTTTCTCCAAATCCATGAAAGCTGCATACAACTTCTTTCCTTTCTCTAGAAACTTTTCCACTAAAGATCTAAGAATGAATTCTGATCTACACAACCTCTTCCCTTCCTAAAGCCTCCCTGTTCTGATGAGAAGAGAGATGATATATATATATATATATATATATATATATATATATATATATATATATATATCATCTCTCATCTCATCAGCCGTCTGAGTGTCCACTGCAGGACCGGCCTATCCCGACCGAAGTGGGGACGATACAGCCAATGTATCTCTACCAAGTGGCTTAAGCTGTCTAGTAGAGATTGTATGTATGGTGAGAGGTGCTTGTAAGTGTAATTGTAGAGTTGTAGTGGCTTTGGATGTGTGCATAATCAGTGAACCAAGTGTAATAGGCCCGTGCAAGCCGAGTGGGTGCAAGCATACTTTATAGTATGCGACACTGGTTCAACCACAGCACCCCTGATGTCTGCCAATGCAGTACGTGGCCAGAAGAACGCCCCCAAAGTTTATTACCCTGGCGGGGCGCGAATCCTCGTTCTTCAGTGTACGATAACGCACACTTTACCACTGTACCACAGAGGCTCCATATATATATAAATATATATATATATATATATATATATATATAGCGATGCCACTGCTACCTGGCGCATCCCCGGGTGGTAGACAGAGAAAAGGCTTCCTGATATGCTAGGTACCATCTTAGACTGCACGGACCATGGGACTTCCTATATACATTATATGTACAGAATTACGCTCAATGGAGTTTACTGAATAAGGTGGCACAAAAAAATACATCTCACCAGAAACTGTGTGGCAGGGAGATGAGATAAATTGCCACAATCCTCCCAATACAAATTGCAAATTCTACTGTTAATGAATTTGCGGGTGTTCGAATTGGATCACCATCAACCAAAGGTCCAACCGCACTGCATCCTATGCTTACGGGCAGTGCACCACCGAAAGTGAGAAGACACTGTCTTGGCCAATCAGAGACCGAGACGTTAAAAACTGAAATTATGAAGATGTATACATAGAATGTACGAAGTCTCGCAGACGATTTCAAGCTTTATAACTTAGTGACTGAATCAGAAAACGTTAGGTTTGAGTGAGATCCACAGAAAAGAAAACAAATAATTCAGCTCCAACACAGGAACTGCCTACTTTGATACAGAGGAAGGCAAAATCAAAGAGTTAATGGTGCAGGATTTCTAATTAACAGAAATCTTGCAGACAACATTGTTAGAGTCAGCAGTGTATCTGACAGAGTAGAATGGATTGTAGCTAGAGTATGTGAAAATACACCCTGAAAGTTATACAAGTATATGCAACGACTTCTCAAAGCTCAAATGAAGACATAGACTCATTCAGTGACGACATCTTCCGGATTACGGAAGAAGAAAAGACGACATATACTATACTCATGGGAGGTTTGAATGCGAAAATTGGTAAACTGAAAAATAGAGAAGCATGTAGGGGGAAAGTTTGGAGTGAGTGAAAGGAATGAAAGAGGAGAAATGGTGGTAAATTTTGTTGAAACGAATAACATGAGAATAGTTAAGGCATTCTTTTAAAGAAGAACTGGGAGAAAAGGGACCTGTAGAAACCCTAATGAAAAAACAAAGAACGAAATAGAATTCATAACCGCAGATAAGAATAACACGATCATAAATGTCGTTGTTATAAAGAAAGTAAATATAGAATGAGATCATAGAATGGTGGGTTTCGCCATTCTTCGTCAGGTGGATCAGTGAAAGGAGAGAGCCAAAGGTAGTGGTGAATACCGAAATCTCCTAGAACGTAGATTTCAGAGGAAGGAGAAATAGATAGGATGTGTTCCATCGTATAAGTAAGATAGTTAAAGAATTTTTCATAGTAAAACTAGGGGATAAGTAAACAGCACGATGACACAGAATGACAGGAAAGCCGAAGAGAGTTGAGAATTCAGAAGAATCAAGCTCAGGAACACAAGAGCAAGACCAAAGAGCGTCATCAGAGTAAGTGAAGAAACTCTTGAAGAAGTCGAAATGTACAATTACTTGGAGAAAATGCTAAAATAACGAAAAACCATGATAGCGAAATAATGAGACGCATTACAAGTGGGTGGAAAGCTTTCGGTAAACATAGAGACATCATGAAAAGTAGCTTGCCGGTACGTATGAGGAGCAAACTATAAAACAAATGTATAATTCAAGATGTGACATACGGTTGTGAAACCTAGATAATGACAAAATAGATGGAAAATTAACTAACCCGTTGTCCAAGATCCAGGGAACGGTCAGTGTTGGAAATATCTTTAAGAAACAGGAAAAGATCAACTTGGGAGAGAAAGCAACCTTAAGTTAAAGATATTATGGAAGCTGTAAAAGAAGAGATATGGAGGTGGGCAGGTCATTTAGCATAAAAGATGGATAACTGATGGAACAAGAGGTTTACTAACTGGACTCCAGAAGACTGTTAACGTAGCAGAAAAATGACAGAGAAGGTGGAGAGATAACACAGTGAAGTTTGGAGGCTGAACGTGGCCGAGATTGGCTCAGCCAAGGAATCAGTAGAAAAGCTTGGGTCAGACCTTTGTTATGTAGTGAACTAGTTATTGCTGATGATGATGATCATATATATATATATATATATATATATATATATATATATATATATATATATATAGGTCTCTCTCTCTCTCTCTCTCTCTCTCTCTCTCTATATATATATATATATATATATATATATATATATATATATATATACTCTGCTGTCTGTCTGCCTGTCTGTCTGTCTGTCTCTCTCTCTCTGTCTCTCTCTATATATACTCTGTCTGTCTGTCTCTCTCGCTCTCTCTCTCTCTCTCTCTCTTTCTATAGATACATATATCTATATCTATCTCTCTCTATCTATATCTATATCCATGTATCTATCTATCTATCTATCTATATATATATATATATATATATATATATATATATATATATATATATATATATATATATATATACCTCCCTTTCCTTGGGGAAGCAGCCTAGGTATATATATATATATATATATATATATATATATATATATATATATATATATATATATATATATATATATATATATATATATATATATATATATATATATATATATATATAATGTGGTAGGTGGGGCTCTCATCATCCACTCACTTGATACAGTGGTGCACTCAGGTGTCTGCCCTTTCCTCTCCTTCATCCTTCTTTCCTTCCATCCTCTTCTGTCTTTCTTTCCTTCATTCTTTCCTCGTCCTTCTGCCTATGGGTGACTTTACATTTCCTCTTCTGTCTTTCTTTCCTTCATTCTATCCTCTTCGTTCTGCCTGTGGGTGACTTTACACTGAGTAAGAAGCCAAATGGCTTCCTGTACACCAGGAAACCATTTACTATGCTGGGTGGTAACCATATAACCAGATTTTGACACCTGGTGGTTTAATGGGTAGGCCCTTATTATGGCGCTCCAGTCGGATTGAGCCGGTGAAGTTTTATATCCAAGGAGTGGTTGCGGTTTAATGCTCACATAATGCCACTCAGGGATGGGTGAGGCTGGTCACTATCATCTTAAATGTCAGAACCAACTTGCCTATCCCCAGACTTCTACGCTCCTAATGGGGCAACATAGGATTGGATATATATATATATATATATATATATATATATATATATATATATATATATATATATATATATATATATATATATTTACGGAACAGAGAGAGATAACGAACACTTCAAGTGAGAATACTAAAATCACTACTGTCCCGCAAAGTTCCAGGTTCAAAACAAAAGACTTAGGTAAAATTACAAGTTAAAGTTTAATGCTCAAACTAACAACTAAACATTCATGACTCATAAGGATAAAGTAATGGCAAAACAGGTTACATATATGGTTAACTGCAATAGCCTCTATTAACACGAAATTAGCAAGAGCAAATTTATCTAAGTCAGCCCTGATAAAATGAGTAAACTGGATAATGCTCAGTTAAAGCAAGATATAATATTATTACAGATACAAAATATTACTAATACTGGCTGAAAGCATGGAACCAATTTGAATCATAAAAACTTTACCAGGCTTACGAATTAATGCCTTAGGCTGTACAGTACAGGAAAAATGGTAATAACACTTATACTCAAATTATACAGTAGCTAGATGGCTGGAGACTTCCTGAGCACTCACAAAAATAATAATATACTGTACAGGGGAGGACAGAGATGTGAACAGAATAAGGAGTAGATCTAAGTGGCAACTAATGCAGAGACTGAGCTCATTATATAGGGGCCGGCAGAACTTGATTCAACTTGTAAGAAGGACGCGGAAATGAAGGCATAGGGGAGGAAGAGTTGACAGTCCTGCTCTGAACAACAGAAAGAATGACTTACTCTACTATAAGGGGGAGAAGGGGGGAGTGAGGTAGAACACGCAAGCCTGGTCACTATGGAAGCCACGTGGCGAATCGCGAACAAACATGCAGCATACTGTACATTAAGATCGTACAAAGGATGATGCAATCATGAACAAAACTGTATCATAAGTTAGAATTATACAAGGGATGATGAAATCATAGGCTATGTAACACCTCCCCACAAAGAAAAAGAAATTTACAAAGGAAATTTCTTATTACTCTAAAACAATCTGTCTAAAGTCTAGATAAGCAATCTGCAATAACATTTTCTTTCCCCATGATATGTTGTATGTCTAATGAATACTCCTGAAGAAGTAGACTCCATCTTGTCAATCTCTGATTTTTATCTTTAAACTTACTTAGGAATTTCAGTGGGTTATGATCGGTATAAATGACTATGGGGTAAAAACCAGAACACAAATAAAATGAAAAATGCTGTAAACCCAAAATCAAGGCCAAAAGCTCTTTGTCAATAGTTGAGTAGTTCTTTTGAGGTGGAGTGAACTTCTTACTGTAATAAAATGCAGGGTGTTCAATACCCTGATCATCCTCTTGCAGCAAAACAGCCCCAGCTCCTGTATCACTTGCGTCAACAGCCATCTTAAAAGGCTTAGCAAAATTTGGAGTAGCGAGCACTGGCTGACAGTAGGATAGCTTTAAGTTTACTGAAAGAGGATTCACAGTAATCGGTCCAGACAAATTTAACTCCCTTTTTCAGTAGGTCTGTAAGTGGTGATACAAGAATTGAAAAGTTAAGAACAAATCTCCTGTAATAACCTACCATTCCCCAAAATCTTTGTAGCTCTTTCCTACTTTTAGGTTTGGGAAGATCACTTATAACCTGAACCTTAGCTCCTGGTGGTGCAACATGTCTATCACCAATTATGTACCCAAGGTACTGAACTTTAGCTTGACCAAACTCATACTTTGATAAATTAACTACAAGATTAGCCTGAACCAAAAGCTCAAGAAATTTACTGACATGGTATAGGTGATCTTTCCAGTTGTCACTGAAGATTAATACATCATCAATATAAACAACACACCCTGCCAAACCCTCTGTTACAACATTCATGAACTTCTGAAAAGTGGCAGGTGCAGTCTTCATACCATATGGCATTACAGAACATGCAAAAGTCTTTCCTAGTGTTACAAAACATGAGATCTCCTTAGCACGTTCAGTCATAGGTACTTGCCAGTATCCCTTTAACAAATCAAACTTGCTTATGTACCTAGCCTTTCCGATCTTGTCTATGCAATCTTCCACGCGAGGGAGAGGGTAAGTGTCTGTTTTGGTTATCTGATTATCACGTCTGTAGTCGATGCAAAGACGCTGTGACCCACCTGGCTTAGGGACTAGAGTGACAGGAGAACTCCACTCGCTCTGACAGGGCTCAATCATCTTGTGGTCCAACAGGTAGCCAAGCTCCTTCTGGATGAAAGGAACTTTCACTGGGTTCACACGGTAAGGAGGCAGTTTAATTGGCTTTGCGTCTCTAACATCGACATCATGCATCAACACAGTGGTTTTTCCTGGAGTGTCACGGAACACTTGTGGGTACTTCTGCAGTAATGCCGAAAACTTCTGCCTTTCCTCGGGAGCTAGATGAGAAAGCTTAGTCTGGAGATCATTCATGATATCAGGATTCTTCCCCAAACTATCACTTAGGCTCATACTGCATGGGAGAGCTTCGCTTGCAGACTCGGGTGGAACAGCTACAGTGCAGACTGGGTTATTTTCGTCCCGCCTGTGATATAAATTTAGCATGTTGATGTGACAAAGTTGCTTCTTCTTTCTACGATCTGGTGTGGCGATGACATAGATGACATCACTGAGTTTCTTCTCCACGAAATAAGGACCACTAAACTTGGCTTGAAGAGGTTGCCCATGCACTGGTAGCAGAATCAAAACCTGATCTCCTGGATGAAAGTGGCGTAACCTGGACTTCTTATCATACCAAGTCTTCATCTTCTCCTGAGCAGCTCCTAAATTCTCTCTCGCCAGCTGTAAAGCAGTGGACAGCCATTCTTTGAATTTCATCACATACTCTAGCAGGTTGATGTCATCTTCCTCCGACAGCCAGCATTCCTTGAGTACCTTAAGGGGTCCTCTTACTTCATGGCCAAACAGTAGTTCAAAGGGTGAGAAGCCCAGTGATTCATTTGGAGATTCTCCTGCGGCAAATACAACGAATGGAAGACCTTTATCCCAGTCTTTCTGATGTTCCAGACAGTATTTCTTGAGCATCGATTTGAGTGTTTGATGATATCTCTCCAACGCTCCTTGGGTCTGGGGATGGTAAGCTGAAGACGTGATCTGGGTGATGCCCAACTCTTTCAGAGACTGCTTGAAAACATTTGACATGAAATTACTTCCCCGGTCTGACTGTACCTCCTTGGGCAGACCAAACTTGGTGAAGAACCCTAGCATTTCCTTAACCACGTTCTTTGCTGAGATATTTCTAAGTGGAATGGCTTCAGGATAACGAGTAGCCATATCAATCAGGGTCAACACATAAGAAAATCCTGAAGAAGTCTTAGGAAGAGGGCCCACAATATCCACCAACACATGGGTGAATGGCGCCTCAAAAGGAGGAATGGGAATTAGAGGTGCAACCTTTTCGGTCTGACTACACTTCCCCACAACTTGACAGGTGTGACAAGACTTACAATACCAGGAAACATCCCTGAAGATACCTGGCCAGTAGAAGTGATTCGAAATGCATGCCACAGTCTTCCTTACTCCAAGGTGTCCTGCCAAACTGGAATCATGAGCCACTCTAATGATATCCTGCCTACAAACACGAGGGATGACAACCTGATGTACAACCTCCCATTCACAGTCGGCTGATGCTGTTGGGGGTCTCCACTTCCTCATAAATACTCCTGACTTTATATAATAACAAGTAGAAGCACCAGCTGACTCTTCCTCACTGCAAGCAGAGTTAGCTAGACCTTTCAACTCAGGGTCAGCAACCTGCAATTCAACCAACTCTTGACGAGACAAATTATCAACACTATGGGGTACTGCCTCATCTGGTGAGTGGTCCAAATTAGCAAGAAAAATGTCAGCTAGGATAACATCATCATCATCATTATCCTCTAAGTCACCAGTAACTTTAGACTTAGCCCTAGTGACAGCACATGCAGAGAACACATCAGGGACATCACAATCCTGGGTCGCAGTCACTGGCTCACTAGACAACTGAGGAGCTGGACACACTTGACTTCCACCAATATCATTTCCAAGTAAGAAAGTTACACCTGACATTGGGAGTGTCTCAACCAACCCAACCATAACGGAACCATTAACAAAACCAGACTCTAAATTCACTCTGCACAGAGGGACAGAGAAGTAATTACTCCCTACACCTTGTAAGATTACAGTTTCATCAGAGGAATTAACATTAGAGCCTAGAACACTGGTCAGCATAAGGGATTGGCAAGCACCTGTATCACGATATATTTTAACTGATCTCCTGTCATTACTGTCCAGAGGACTGACAAAACCATCAGATAGGAAATTAGCACATGAACTCTTGAGAGTGTCACCCATGTTACTGCTCAAAAGAGGAGCTTCATCATGAGAATTTAATTTACCCCTCAAAGCAGGTTCAGTTAACTCGGTTAAAGAATTCTGGGAACTCTCAAGGGTGGACACTAGACCAATTGACTGAATATTTAAAGACTCCTTTTTGTTCACATCACGCTGTCTCCTGAAACATTTCCCCGTAGTATGACCAAGCTTACTACAATAAGTACATTTACTTTTCTGAAATCTAGAGGTGGAGCTGGTATTTACTTCCTGAGAAACATCATCTTTATTCTCTTTCCTGTTACCTGTACTCTGAGTAGAGGCAATGTACCTACTCTCAGCTTTCTTTTTTTCTTTAGAATATCTCTTGTGAGTGAGAACATATTCATCAGCTAAAACTGCGGCATCCGACAAATTATCTATTCTTTTCTCATCAAGATATAGGCTTACATCTTTATTAATACATCTTTTGAAGTCCTCCAGCAAAATCATCTGCTTAAAAATATCAAAATCAGAATTTACATTCTTAGAATTTAACCACTGCTCTAACAGATCTTTGATTTTTGCATACTCAACATGGGATTGCTTATCTTGCTTATAAGTTGTCCTAAATTTTATTCTATAGGCTTCAGGAACAAGCTCATAGGCCTTAAGAATCAAGCTCTTAACTACATCATAATTATCGGATTGAACCTGAGGCAAAGATGCATAAGTTACTTGAGCTTTACCAGTGAAAACACTCTGAAGGAGTACTGGTCAATACTTTTTGGGCCAATTAAAACCTGTAGCTACCCTCTCAAACAACTGAATATACATTGTTAAATCAGATTCCTTAAAAGGAGGGACAAGTTTAACATTTTTAGCCACAGCAAAATCATCAGAGCTAGATGATCCAGTTCCACCTATGCGATACTCATGGTCTGCCTGAATCCTAGCAAGTTCAATTTGTGCCTCCTGAATACGAGCCTGAGACTCTGCCTCCTTAGCACGTGCCTGAAACTCAGCCTCCTTAGCATGAGCCTCCTGCAGAGCTAGCTGTAACTTAGCTATTTCAATCTGTGTTTGCTCATCTGGAGGAGTTACATTAAATAAGCTTTTATTAATCATGCCAACAATTTGATCTTTAGAATGATGAGAGTGAACAGCAATTCCCAATTGTTAAGCAACAAGCTTAAGTTCATTCTTTGTTCTGTTTTCTACATCACACACTGTTTGCACATTTGACAACAAATCTTTGGCTTCATCAAGAGTAGTAATAGTAGACATCATGAATAAATCACAGTCACAAAATATTAAGCAATATCCTTATGATAATATCCTGAATATCCTGATAAGAGGTCGCCAAATTTATGTTACGGAACAGAGAGAGATAATGAACACTTCAAGTGAGAATATTTACTGTCGGATGCAGTAGAAGTACAAAACAGGCTCGTCCACTTATTTACTCGGTGTACAAAAAAGAAGAAAATTTTCAAATCTTTACGTAATGCTATAGTTCTTTTGCTTTACCAAAAAGGCAACTCAAAAGACCTTAATAACTATCGACCTGTTAGGTTACTGTAAGGTAATTACAAACTTTTCGCTAAAGTCCTTACAAACGGAAGAACAACAAACGTGGAAGAAAACGAATCTCATGAGGAGGCAGAATTCCAAAGCAGGTATTCGGCTACTGATCATCTGCATAATGAATCAGCTAATTGAGAAAATTACTGATTTTGATAAACCACTGTGCTTATATTTTGTTGATTACGAAAAGGCTTTCAACTCAATGGAGCACACATCAATTATAAATTCATTTTGGGAGCAGGGAGTAAATGAGAATTTTGTAAAACTGCATGAAAACACATATAAATAGGCATTCGGTACAATTAAATTATATAAAGACTCGGAAAAAAAGAAAATATGACTGAGACGAGCATACGTCAGTGAAACAATTTCACCAAAATTATTTACAGCATGCAGAGAAAGTATGTTGAGAAAGGTAGACTTGGAGATCAAAGGAGTAATCATTGATGGAGAGCCCCTAAACCATTCAAGATTTGCAGGTGACATTGTCCTAATCTCAGCAAACTTAGCAAGAAATCTAACATGACCTGAGCAGAGAAAGTCTCAAAGTAAATCTAAAGATGAACCGGAGTATAACTAGTGTTTGATCCTAGTGCACCACCGAGCATCATCAAAGTGAAGAACTTCTTGAAGAATTCGAGGAGTACCATTACTAGGGGCAAGTGCTAAAATGACAAAAAACCACGATCGCGAAATAATGAGATGCATTAAAATTGGGTGGAAAGCTTTCGGTAAACATAGGGGCATCACGAAAAGTAGCTTCCTAATATGTATGAAACAAAAAATGTATAAATCGAGAAATGACATGCAGTTGTGAGACCTGGAAAATTACAAAATCGATGGAAAATTAACTAATCCGTTGTCAAGGAGCCATGGACCGATAAATATAGGGAAAATCTTTAAGAGCCAGGCATAGATCAGCTTGAAGAGCAGACTTAAGTTAAAGACATTACAGAAGTTGTAAAAGAAGAGAAATGGAGGTGGGCAGGTCATGCAGCATGAATAACGGCTAACCGATGAAGCAAGAGGCTGAATGACTGAACTCCAGAAGACTGTAAGTATAGCAGAAAAAGGCCAGACAGGAGGCAGAAAGCTATGGTGAAATTTACAAGCTAAACGTGGTAGAGATAGGCTCAGTCATGGAATACATGGAAAAGCTTGGAGAAGGCCTTTGTTCGGCTGGGGACTAGTTATGGCTGATGATAGACATTATATATATATATATATATATATATATATATATATATATATATATATATATATATATATATATATATATAAAGCTCAAACAGAAATGCCATGAACCACTCAGAGAAGTCCCAAAGAAAACTACTCAAACCCCTAACTGAAACAATACTCTTCTCTTTGAACACTAAACTCAAACCCCCCAAACTGAAGGAAATAAACCTATAGGTTCGAACAGAGAAACCAATAAGTACTATTAGCTACATAATATAATTTCAGGTCTATACTTTTCTATTAGTAATTTTTCTCCTAGTAAAGCATCAGCTGAATTACTGAATTTAGTTACTATCTGAAAATCATTGTAAGAGAAAGGGTGGTCGTGGGTTAATGAATGCTCTCTAATAGCTGAAAATACCATCCGATGTAAATATTGCCCTGTCCTCTAGCTCTTTCCCATATGTTCTGATATTCTTATTTTGGATGAACTACTTGTACATCCAATATACCCAGCCATATAACTAGGACATGTAAATTTGTAAACAACATCTGAACATAGAGGAGTAGGCACTCTATCCTTGTGACTGAAAAAATTCTTTATCTTAAAGTTATTAGTAAGCATTATCCTAAAATTTACAGAAGGAAAACTGTTTTTTTTTTTTTTTTAGAAATATGTTGGGAGAATGACATCCTTCCCAATTTTTGGAAATTTAAAGTATATACTAAAGATTTTCTTAAGACAGATATTTATAAACAATGGAAAGAGAAATTTAAACACAAAGTCGTAAGTTAAGTAGTCATTTAGAAAAACTGGAAAGATGTAAACTAGCATTCAAATCTCAGGTTAGCTTTTTAGATTATTGGGTATGTTTACATAAAATCTGAGTACGTGGGTTCTATATCTCACAAAATTAATGCCAGGCATTCCAAAAAGCTACAAAATTTAGGTATTCAAAATATTAATTATAATGAGCAAAGCTTCTTCAATATTTCAAGTAGAAGCTTAACACAAAGGGAGAGGAAGTTATTAGTGTTAGGTCTGGATTTTTGTATTCCTTTCTATAGGACAGATTGGTTGAAGCAATACATTTCTTTAGAGAAACTTTTTAATAATGTTCTGGACTGTGCCAAAGGAGGTCTCATGTGTAATGGTTTAGCTAAGAACAGAATCATTGCCAAGATCAAAGATTTGGGTAACAATAATTACAGAATAGGGAGGAGGAAAGTCAATGATGCTGATTCTTCACTATTTAGGAAAGAGGATATTGGTTTACTTAAACAATTAGAGCAAGATGTCTCTATCATTATTGTGAAACCAGATAAGGGGAGGGGAGTGGTTATAATGGATAAAGTAGATTATAAATAAAAAATGTCTTGCATCCTTGAGGATCAAACAAAATTTAGACCACTGAAAGGAGATATTACTAGTAACATTATTAGAATAGAAGATAAATTAAACAGAATGTTAAAGAATGTTAAGGGCAAAATTGGAATAGATAATTTTAAATCGCTGTATGCATCAGGTTTAATACCAGGAATAATGTATGGTAATCCAAAGATTCATAAACCAAATGTTCCACTTAGACCTATTGTTTCCTCTATAAAAACCGCTGGATATAACTTTGCTAAATTCTTGCTTCCTGTTGTGTCTCCCCTGGCTATTAATGAGTATACAATTGCTAATTCAGAAGCATTTGTGGATGAAATTTTACCTTTAACACTTCCCACTCATTATGTTATGACCAGCTATGATATAGAGTCTCTACTAATGTTCCTTTGGCTGAAACCATTAACATAATTCTTGATAATCATAAACCAAGTAATTTTTATGGTTTAGATGCAACCCAGGTTAGACAGTTATTAGAATTTGCTACATCAGTATCATATTTTCTATTTAACAGTGTTCTTTATAATCAAGTAGATGGTATCAGTATGGGCTCGTTTCTTGGACCTGTTTTTGTCAATGCTTTTTTGTGCAATAGCAATATTTCATTGTTAAATAATAGTCCCAGTGAATTTAGGCCAATTTGGTTTAGAAGATATGTAGATGATTTATTTCTAATTTTCAATAAAGAAGAGACTCATCAAAAGTTTTTTTATTATATTAACAAACAACATGAGTTGGTGGATGAGTTTGGGAGAGTGTGTAAGAAAATGGAATCTAAAGGTGAATGTAGGGAAGAGTAAAGTGATGGTCTTTGAGACAGGTGAAGTCAGTGAATGTGTTAGGAGTGTAAAATATCTTAATACATAATAACCAGCAACATATATAATATAGTCTAGAAGTTAGGTCAATGTCAAACCTAGGGGCCAAAGGAAGTGACGTTAGCACCTCTCAAGAATGTCTCACACCAGCACAATAGCCCACAAACAGCACCTTGTGACCATACACACACATACACACACACAGGCCTCTAGAACATTTCAACAATATAGCCCACGTGACATGCCTCCTGCTAAACGAGAATGTAGGAATCAGAGATCAGAAGAGGGCTGGCGATCGTAGAGAAAGGTTGTACAGAGAGAACGAGAGAGAAGGAGACTAGCAACAGGGTCGAGAGGGTGGCAGAGAAAGATAGAGCGAGACAGGGAGGTAGCTAGCGGAACTCTACTTTATACTTCACTCGTGTGTGAGACTGTTAATATTTCCAAGACAAATAAGAATAGTCCCATACTAATCTTTACCTCTCCTGTCATTGCATGACCACGGGAATTAAGATTATCTACATACAAAACTACTCACGTATAACAATCACTTGTCCCCGAGTCTAATATATGTATAAACTGATCCACAAAACTTCACTACAAATACCTACGAAGTTTCTGCAAGAAATGGTGGCAGCAGAAGTACGAACCTCGTCTTCAACTCTACAGAGTCTACAGTGAATTTCTACAAAAGCAGGCAAGACTGTAATCAGCTTCAGTTCTCCAGTTGACTGTACACAATCAAGAAACTACAATTCTATGATCAAGTAACCACAAGCCAGTATACAGTAAGAAGAACGAGTTTACAAATTTACGAGTTTAGGCTACGAGTCTACGAGTCTACAAGCCTACAAGTCTACGAGTGTACAGTTGAGTCTACATTATCAAGATAACAAACAAACAATACCTCTTACAACCAACAACTCACAACCAGCTCCTGATAGTATTCTCTCCATCCCCCCTCCGTCTCCTCGATCATCACGCTAATGTAGAGGTGATGAGGTCACACGACGCCTTACCAGTAGTTTAACAAAATACTGATACAAACAATCTTCCAATTTCTACGACGAACCAACGAACTACAACCATCTACGATCAACAACAAGTAACAAGTCTACGAGTCGTCTATATAATCTTCTACACACACCTACAAGTAGCGACATTCTTCATCCCATAATGAGTAAATCACAAGAAAAAAAGACCGAGAATAAATTGAGAAAGAAAAACAAAACAAGCAAACGAAAAGCAAGAACACAGCAACAACCACCAGACTACCGCCCTTCTCTCCATCCGTCCCCTACCTCCACCAACCTCCACCGCTGACGCAGGAGTGCGAGAAGGTCAAAACGACGACAGAAAATACCAAGCTTATATTCACAACTCATCTTGCTCACTAATCTCCACTCAAGTTACTCATCGCTACTCATTTACTCACCACAGCTACCATTGTGAGAAGTCAACGTCATCACGCGTGTTTGCTGAGACGATGCCACGTCAATCAACTCGTGTGTGACACCACCACTCACACCATTTCCACCACAGTAAAAACTAGTGAGTTACATAGTTACTTCATTTATACAATACACAGTGATAGACAAAAAACTTCTGCACAAACACATAAAACGTGCTGTATAGTTACAACTTACCTACACCTACCTACTTCAGTTATCTGCATAATTCAGTCACTAAATACTTGCACCAACAATAAATATTCTACACTGTATATATTCATTTATTTACTATAGCATTTATTTACTACCAACGAGTGTTACCATTTATACCTACATAAAATACGTGCTTCATACATACAGCTATACATTATTACATCTACAAAGTAATAAAGAAAATATACTATCACAGTTACTCAGTGTGCGATTAAAAGAACTGTATTAAACATTTATTAATTAAAGCTACCTAGTGGAAACAGACAAATTAAATTACGAGAAAAAAAAATTGCCAACACAAATGACGTTAGCAAGAATGAACATCTTCCACACAATCGTGAAGACAAAGATTTCCACACAGTGCTGACACATTCATTGCCGACACACACATACACTTTCTTGCAGAAACTTCGTAGGTGCTTGTAGTGAAGTTTTGTGGATCAGTTATACATAAATTAGACTCGTGGACAAGCGATTGTTATACGTGAGTAGTTTTGTATGTGTGTGTATGGTCACGAGGTGAACAACAAGTCAGTGTATATACTTAATATTGTATATAGGTGTATATATATATATATATATATATATATATATATATATATATATATATATATATATATATATATATATATATATATATATAAAATAACAAAATATGGGACTATGTAATATCATTTTCAGTAATATCTGTGCAATATAAACTAAACCTTAAAAAAGGGTCCCAAGGGAATTAACCAGCAATTATGCAACCTTGGACAACACATCGAAAAAGCATAGATAAACGAAGACTAACAAACTATAGAAAATCAATACATATATATATATATATATATATATATATATATATATATATATATATATATATATATATATATAAACAGTAAGATCGCATAACAAACGAATGAAAATAGGTGTAAGTGTTACTACAAATGTCAAAATACCACATAAACTCCTAGAAGTGAAAGAAAAAGCAAATTGTTGTTCTCCACGAGCCAGTGGCAAGACACATCATCACTATCACCAACCGTAGCAGGACCTGATTAGCGATGTCAGGACTGCAGGTACTACAATATTACTGCAATTACTACAATTATGTAACTACAAACGATTGCATTATGTTACACTTGCTTCAATTATGCAACTACAAACGATATGTAACAATTATGTACAATACAGTTATTCCATAACAATACAATTATGTACAATTCATACAATGTTACAATTATGTATTACTACAATGTTACTACAATATTACTGCAGTTACTACAATATTATTGCAGTTACTACAATTATGTAATGACAGACAATTGCATTATATTACAGTTCTTACAATTATGTAACTACAAACGATATGTAGCAATTACAATACAATTATGCGCAATACAATTATTGTGTAACAATTCATGCAATGTTACTACAATTTTTTATTACCAGAATCATCACACAAGTTAGGTGAAATATTAGACATTACTAAAGGGATAACTCGATATGTAATGTAATGACCTAGCAGTATTACCATTGCACCATTATATGCATATGTCTGTTATACATACACATTTTACAATATGTTATACAATATTTTATAATCAGATTAACTTCAGTGCATTTGTTCAAGTATGTATTCAATTTGTTTAAAATGTATTATGTTTCTAGAATATTATTAGGCCAGTACAAAATTATCTTGAATATTACGTCTATACAATATTATAATCAATATTATGTATTAATAGATTAGCATATGTCAATGATGATTGCTGTCGGAGGACCACCAGTTGGCGTGACCGAGCGATGTCAGGACTGTAAAATATCTTGATACAAAATAACCAGCAATATACATTATATAGTCAAGAGGTTAGGTCATTGTCAAACCTTGGGGCCAAAGGAAGCGACGTTAGCACCTCTCCAGAATGTCTCACACCAGTACAATAGCCCACAAACAGCTCCTTGTGACCATACACACACAGGCTTCTAGAACATTTCAACAACAGTATAGCCCACGTGACACGACCCCTGCTAAACGAGAATGTAGGAATCAGAGATCAGAAGGGGGCTGGTGATCATAAAGATTGTACAGAGAGAGCGAGAGAGAAGGAGACTAGCAACAGGGTCGAGAGGGTGGCAGAGAAAGATAGAGCGAGACAGGGAGGTAGCTAGCGGGTCTCTACTTTATACTTCATTCGTGTGTGAGAGACTTTCTTAATATTTCCAAGACAAATAAAAATAGTCCCATACTAATCTTTACCTTTCCTGTCATTGCATGACAATGGGAATTAAGATTATCTACTTACAAAACTACTCATGTATAACAACTGCTCGTCCACGAGTCTAATATATGTATAACTGATCTACAAAACTTCACTACAAGCACCTACGAAGTTTCTACAAGATATGTACAGTGAGGTTGGATGGTGAAGAAGTGGATAATGTGAGTATGTTTAAGTACTTGGGTAGTGTGATGAGTAAGGATGGAAGTTTGGAGGGTGAAGTGCTTGAAAGGGTACAACAAGGAAGAAAGGTTGCTGGTTCCTTGAAAACAGTGATAAGAGACAGGGAAGTGAGCATGGAAATGAAAAAGTTACAACATGACAGTATTATGATACCAACTCTACCGTATGGAAGTGAAGCTTGGACGTTGTTGGAAGGACACAAGTCAAGAGTGTGAGCTCCTCTTAGGAGCCTGTGGAGTCACATGGATAGACAGGCTGACAAATGAGGATATAAAGGAGCGTTGTGGTGTGGATGTGGATGTGATAGGAAGCGTTAAGAGGAACACACTAAGGTGGTTTGGCCATGTGGAGAGGAGGGAGGGTGAGAGACTGACGAGGAGAGTGTATGTGAGTGAGATGGAAGGGGGGAGAGGGAGGGGGAGGCCGAGGATGAGATGGAGGGATGGAGTGGAGAGGTATATGAGAGAGGGGGGTGTGAGTTGGGAGCAGGGCAGTGAAATGGTGGGGGACGGCGATGTCGAGGCGATTTGTTTGTGGCCACCCCATACGGGATTGAGGCGTCTGGCAATAGATAGATAGATAAAAATATAAGGTTCACATGTGAATTAGAAAATAATGGAAGTATATCATATATATATATATATATATATATATATATATATATATATATATATATATATATATATATATATATATATATAGACAGATAGATAGATATAGATAAATAGATAGATATAGATATATAGGTATATATAGATATATAGATATGTAAATATAGATATAGGTATATAGATATATATATAGATAGATAGATATAGATAAAGATATAGATAGATAGATAGATAGATAGATATAGATATAGAAATATACAGGTATATATATAGATAGATATATAATGTATATATATAGATAGATAGATATAGATAGATATATAGATATAGATAGATAGATATAGATATAGATTTACATAGATGTAGATATAAATATATGGATATATATAGATAGATAGACAGATATAGATATAGATAGATAAATAGATAGATATAGATATATAGATATACATATACATATATAGATAGATAGATAGATATAGATATTGATAGAGATATATAGATATACATATATGTATAGATAGATAGATACATATAGATATAGATAGATAGATACATACATACATATATAGATAGATAGGTAGATAGATATAGAAATATAGATATATATAGATATAGATCTATATGTATATATAAATAAATATAGATATAAATAGATAGATAGAGAGAGAGAGAGAGAGAGAGATACAGTATATAAATAGATAGATAGATAGATAGATATAGATATATTTATATAGATATGTAGATAGATACATAGACAGATAAATATATATATATATATATATATATATATATATATATATATATATATATATTTCTATCTATATAAAATATATATATATATATATATATATATATATTTCTATCTATATAAAATATATATATATATATATATATATATATTTCTATCTATATAAAATATATATATATATATATAATTTCTATCTATATAAAATATATATATATATATATATATATATATATATATATATATATATATATATATATATATATAAAATATATATATATATATATATATATATAAAATATATATATATATATATATATATATATATATATATATATATTTCTATCTATATAATATATATATATATATATTCTCTATCTATATAATATATATATATATATATATATATATATATATATATATATATATATATATATATATATATATATAGGATCCCACTGTTCCTGGCACGGCGGATAGGGGAAAACCTTGCAGATATTCCAGGTACCAACCTAAACAACGTAGACCACGGAATCTTCTGTACAGTAGATATATATAGCTCCACAGTATATACTAAATAAGGTGTGGCAAAAATTACATCTCACCAGAAATTATGTGGCAGGGAGGTGAGATTATCTGCCACATTCCCCCCAACCAAACATGAAAAATACTGTTAATTATTTGATGGGCATTTCTCTTGGATCACTGTCTACTAATGGTACAGCCGGACTGCCTTCTGTGCTTTCGGGCAGTGTGCCACCGAATAAGAGTAGGCACTTTTTTTTTTTTTGTTGGGGGGGGAAATCAGATACTGTATTCCATAATGATCTACATATACATATACAATGAAGGAAGCCTCACAAAAGATTACAAAGTTGATAACCTAATGACTGATAAGAAAACATTAGCTGGAATATGTAGATATGAGTGAGATTCACAGAAAAGAAGAAAAATTTATTCAGCTCCAAGTCAGGCACTACCGAGAAAGGCTAAATGAATGAGCTATTGGTGTAGAATTTCTAATTAACAAAAATCTTGCAGAGAACACTGCTAAATTCAGCAGTGAATCTGACAGAGCAGCATGGATTATAATCAGACCGTGCAAAAGATACGCCATGCAAGTAGTTCATGTATATGCATCGACTTTTCAAAGCTGAGATCATGAAACAGAAACTATGACAACATCTCCCAAATTATGGAGGAAGAAAAGACCACAAATACGCTAGTCATGCAAATGCTGGCAAATAAATAAAATGGAGAGGCATGTAGGGGAAGTTTCTGAGCGGGAGAAAGAAATGACAGAGGTGAATTGGTGGCAAATATTGCTGAAATGTACAACATGGGAGTAAAGAACATATTCATTCACAAAAGAATCAGGTAAAAATTGACCAGGAGAAGTCCAAATGGAGAAACAAAGAACGATATTGACTTTATTGCTGATAAAATAACACAATCATAAATGTCACAGCTATCAACAAAGCAAAAAGAGGAAGAGACCATAGAATGGTAGGTTCCACAGGCAGATTCAATTTCAGAAATGTAAGAAAGATGATGATTAAAAATAAAAAGATATGACCAATAAAATGAAGCGAAAACTAAGCAGCCTTTCAGTTAGAAAATTATAACAAACAGATTTCCGACTTTAAGTAATGCTTAGCATGACATCGATTAGCTGAATGATAGAGTAACAAAAGTGCTAAGAGAATCAGTGGAGGTAGTTGGGAAAACTAATACAACCAGAGCCAACAAATATTTAAAAAAGACCCCCTAGCTAATAAAAAGAAGAAATGAGAAAATATAACATCAATGACGAATTAAATATAATGAGCGGAATTAAATCAGCTTATCAACAAGAGACAGAGAGAAGATAAAAGAAACAGAAATATGAATCACATGAAAGAAACCATCAGTAAAGAAAAAATTCTGAAACAGGTCCAAAGTAAAATGGCTATAGGAAAGCAACAAATTATATTACTGAAAGACAAAAGTGATCTATCTATCTATCTATTGCCAGACTCCGTAATCCAGTAACGGTTGGCCACAAACAAATAGCCTCCGTGTCACTCAGTCCACCGCCATTTCACTACCTTGCTCACAGCTCACACACCCCTCTCTCATAAACCTTTCCCCTTCATCCCTCCATCTCATCCTTGGCCTCCCCCTCCCTCTCCCTCCCTGCACCTCACTCACATACACTCTCCTTGTCAGTCTCTCGCTCTCGATCCTCTCCACATGGCCAAACCACCTCAATGTGTTTGCCCTAATGCTTCCCATCACATCCACATCCGCACCACAACTCTCCTTCATTTCCTCATTTGTCAGTCTGTCTCTCCGTGTGACTCCACATGCTCCTCTCAAATAACTCATTTCCACTCCTCTCACTCTAGACTTGTGTCCCTCCAACAAGGTCCAAGCTTCACTTCCATACGTTAGAGTTAGTAACACAATACTGTCATGCTGTAACTTTTCCACTTCCATGCTCACTTCCCTGTCTCTTATCACTTCTTTCAAGGAGCCAGCAACCTTTCTTCCTTGTTGTACTCTTTCAAGCACTTCACCCTCTAAACATCCATCCTAAATTATCACACTATCCAAGTACTTAAACGCACTCACATTTTCCATTTCATCCTCATCCAACCTCACTGTACATTCACTGACTTCATTTCTCTCGAAGACCAGAACTTTACTTTTACTACATTCGCCTTTAGGTTCCGTTTCTTACATATTCACCAAGCTCTGCAGCTCCCCTTTGTCTTCACATAACAACACAGTATCATCAGCAAACAACAGTACAGAGAGTTTCCACACACTGCCCTCTCTCATTAGGGCCACTCCAACATCCACTGCCTTACCTTGTATATCTCATATAATCCCATCCATATACAGATTGAACAATCATGGAGACATGACACATCCCTGTTTCAATTCAACCTTCAAAGAGAAAATTTCACCCAGTCCACACGCACTGTAACCTTAGCACCCTCATACATACTCTTCATGGCATTCAACAACTTCCCGTTTACTCCATATATTCTTAATACTTTCCACAATCCCTGTCTTAATACTTTCCACTATCCTTGTCTATCCACCCTGTCATATGCTTTCTTCAAATCCATGGAGGCCGCATACAACTTCTTTCCCCTCTCTAGAAACTTTTCTACTAAAGACCTAAGAATGAATACATGATCTACACAACCTCTTCCCTTTCTAAAACCTCCCTGTTCTTCTCCAACTAATTCCTCTGTTATTTTCCCTATCTCTGTCAATAAGTATCCTACCATATACTTTTCCTGTTACACAAAGAAGATAAATGCCCCTATGATTACCACACACTTCTTTCTCCCCTTTTCCTTTGTTCAGGGGAACAATTATACCTGACTTCCAATCCTCCGGGACTTTACCTTCCTCCCAGGCCAATCTTCACATCTTCCACATCCATTCTACTACTGTATCTCCCCCATGCTTCAACATTTCATCACACAGTCCATTAATTCTTGGGACTTTTCCCAGTTTGACTTTCTTCATTGCTTCCACAACTTCTGTTTTAATTATTTCTTCCTCACTTCTCACATCCCCTCTTCTCCTAGCCATTCCCTAGCCACTTATACTCGCATTACTTTCATTCTCTATGTTGAACAATTCCTTAAAGTGTTCACTCCAATTGCTCACTTTCTCCACTAGTAATCTACCATTTTTATCTTTCCCTTCCCGACTAATTTCTATAACACCCTGTCTAACTCGCTTTACATTTTGCCAAAAAATTTTCTTACATCCCCTCCACTTTTCACTCAAATTCCAAATTCCTCATCCACGTTCTTGTTACTCTCTCTTACTAATCTTTTCACCTCTCTTCTTCTATACATATAACTCTCTTCCATCTCTTAACTCCCTCCACACCACTGTTTCTCATTCACTTACTATATGCTTTCTTCTTCTGTGCCACAGCCTATCTCACCTCTTCATTCCACCATTCTGTTCCCTGCACCCCCTTTCATCTTCTCTTCACCCCACACACCACCTCACATGCTCCTCAGATTTCTTATGTGAGTATCATGCACAAACCTTCCATGTCCCCCATCTGCTCCAATCCATATTTACCTAATCGTTCCTACACTTCTTTCTTATATTCTGCCTTTATTTCCATCCTCTTGTAACCTTTCTACCCTCCTTGAACTACGTCCTCCTGTCCTTCCCCTCTTCTATTCCTCCATTTCATTTGGACCTTAACTTTCATCACCACCAAGTGGTGGTAAACCCATTAAATGCAGAGATACGATGGTGACGAGAGGTCAAGAGTTTTAGAAGGAACTATAGGCATCAAAGACAATAATACCAATAATTACCTTATCAGTGGACGCAAGCGAATTAACTGACGTATCACCAGTCGAAGTCAACATTTCTCTTAAAATTTATGAAATAAAGGAAGGTTCCAGGTGAAGACTGAATAATAACAGATTTACTGTTGGATGCAGGAGTAGAAGTTCAAAACAGGCTCGCCCACTTGGTTTAATGCAATAGTTATTTTGATTTACAAAAAGGGCGACTCAAAAGATCTTACTATTGACCCATTAACTTATTACAAATTGTTTACAAACTCTTCGTTAAAGTTCTTGAAAGTAGAATAACGACAAATTTGGAGGAAAACGAATTTCGTGAGGAGGCAGAGTTCCGAAGCGGGTACTCGACTACTGACCATTTACACACAATGAATCAGGTGAGAAAACTACAGAATATAAACTACTGTGCTTAGGTTTTGTTGATCAAGAAAAGGCTTTCGGCAAGAACATAGTATTGATGCTGCATATTTTTTTTTTAATTCTATTTATATCAGTCTACCTGTTCTTAACGTTTTTTTCCTTCTCACGTAACCAGGTTTAGAAATCCTTTTAAATCCATTAAGTATGAGAACGTCACTTTATTCCTCCTACACCCAAAAGATTTGTATTCTTCTTAGAATAGACATTTGGAATTGAATAGCACGAGGTCAATACAGCTCTCATTGATCCCATCATCTACACGTTACTCTTCTATGCTGAATTAAGTCGTCTGATAATAAAAAGAATACAGCACAAAAAGTTGCCACACAGAATGGGTTGACCCAACGCAAATCTGATGTATAAGAGATCAAAACGATATCGCTAAGGAATAGTCCGATGTTATCCGAAATCACTGTAGCTTGTGAAATCAAAGAAAATATCTTTTATGGTCTGAATGTGCAGGTAATAACAACAGTGCGTAAGAAATAAACTCAAGCAAATTATAGCATCCTTCACGAACGCAATTTTATCAGGTTGGGATAAAATCATCATGTAATTTTCCAACAACTGTCATGATTCTGTGGTGTCTCATTCTAATGCACTAAGTGTGCATCAAATATTTAATTGTTCTAGTGTACTGTACACACGTCCAGATTTGTATAGTTTATTACCAGCGATGTTTAAGAGACAGATATAACTTTCAGTTCTATTTTTTTGTATACATTCACATGCTGCTTAAACACTGGATAGACTGCTTTTTAATTTACATTAAACAGTAAAAACAATCTTAATTGTATTTCAGCACATTTACGACATTATGAAACGGCGACATGGATTTATTACTTTAGTGCAGGGTGATGTGAGGCCACTGCCGTGACGGAGGCCAGGCAGGACAGTGACACACTTCCCGTCTCTAACCCACCAGCACCAACTGATGGACTCTATCACCGCCAGCTTCCTGGGGGATGGAGTAAGATGGGATCCTTAAATAACCAGCGAGGAATCCTGAGGTGACAGACGGGGCGTCGGTAGGCTCATACATATTATAATGATTTTAATCTGGGCGTGATACCAGGTGCTGCTCCATTCCACCTGATGCAGTCCCCGGGATGTTTACCAAAATGTAGGTGTGGTGTACCAGCAGGGGCGGTGGTGGTGGTGGTAGGTATGCTGGTGAATGATGGTAGCGGTAATGGTATACTGAGAAGAGTGATGGGGATCGTCGTGTTAGCAATGACAACGTTTATAATACTGACTGTAATCGTAGCGATGGTAGTAGTAGTTACAGTACTGATGTGAGTGGTTGTAGAGGTGTTTTGACTGTTTTAATAGTGGTAGCATGACAGTGGTGGTGGTAATAGTTGTAATTTCCATGGATGTAGGTATAACAGTGAGGGTGAGTATTATTGCAGAAGTAATGTTAGTCATATAATAATCTTACTGATGATAGTAAATGCAAAGATATTTGAACGGTTGTAATAGTCACAAATAGGGCAACAAAACAATTATGTAACTAAGGAAGGAATGACTCATGGGTGCGGTTTGTGACGCTAGTGGAGCAGACTGTCGAAAACCTAAATGATGGGTTAACAGACTCATGACATATAACTGTCTCACGAAGTTTGGTGGTTGTTCTTGCTCTTACTGATTTTACACAGTATTTTCCCATTTAGTATAGAAAAGTGAGAATATACATGGAGTTGCAATGATGATAGTGATGACGATTATGATCGTACTAGTGATGGTGAGGATCTGTCCGTTCTCCCCTTTGGGGCTAAGATGCGAATGAATGTGTTTGAATGGATGAGTAAATGGAGAGTGAGTCGTCCTGTCTCGGCTACCTCCCTTTCCTTGGGGGAAGCAGCCTAGGTATATAGATAGATAGATAGATCATTCTCCCCCATTTATTTGTGGTGGCAGGGATCCGTAATGAATACGAAATTCAGTGCGAAAAGAATGCCCAATAAAAATGTGTCAGTTTATGCAAACGTCATGTATACTGTATGGCACATGCATGCATGTACACACACACACACACACACACACACACACTCATATATATATATATATATATATATATATATATGTGTGTGTGTGTGTGTGTGTGGTTATGAATATATATATATATATATATATATATATTTATATATATATATATATATATATATATATATATATGTGTGTGTGTGTGTGTGTGTGTGTGTGTGTGTGTGTGTTATATATATATATATATATATATGTGTGTGTGTGTGTGTGTGTGTGTGTATATATATATATATATATATATATATATATATATATATATATATATATATATATATATATGTGTGTGTGTGTGTGTGTGTGTGTGTGTGTGTACATTCACAAATACAAGCATATATACATACATATATACTGTACAGTCATAAAAAGGACTATCGTTACCCCAGGAATGTTCGGTGCAAAACGAACATTAGCTGGGCTATGTGGGCGGGTCCTTGCTGTTCGCTCCTCCCCTGTCTAGTGTTGCCATATCACAGTCCCAATACAAGAGTTGGAATAATGAGCAAGAATGAACCATATGGCAGGGACGTGTTTGCGTTACCTTGAGTGCCCCGACGGGGATTAATAATGAAACTCGCCACGTTTATTATTTTCCTGCTTTTCAACACTGAGTATCTATAGAATACAACAAATTATTTTGAACTGTATTAAATCTATGAGCATCGACTGTTTTATTTACGGAAGTTTAGCAGAGGTGCACGAGTTCATTTGTTTGCTTTAGATGGATGGTTAAATGCTTCAGATGGATGCTTCAGTTAGTGGCATCCATGCGTCGACGTCTAGAGGCCGTTTTGGAAGCAGGGGGTTGGTATACCAAATATTAAAGCAATGAGACAACACATATTATTATTTCCTTCTACTCGACATGTATTATATGTAGAAAGAAATGCATATCATATTACACTGAAATTTGCTAACATGGCTTGTATCAGCTGAATTACTATCATACGTCTGGCATGGGTGCACAAACTCATTGCCTGTCTTCATGTGTGTTGCCGACTCTACACCATTCTCTTATATTTTCATTTAATGAATTCGGTGCCGGATAGTAAAACGTATTGTCTCTATGCACAGAGGCCAAACGATCGTATTAGCTTTTGTTACCTCTGCAAAAATTCTAATATCTGTGTCTCACATAACCGACATTGACGGGTTTGCGGTACAAACTTTCCTGTTCCGTCATTCCACAGCACTTCGTCGTTGTGTCATAGTGCATAGCTCTGAAGGATAACGATAATTTTTCTTATGACTCTACATCAACAGACAACACACACATTTAGATATACATGCACATGAATATGCTCAAGTGCATGCATATACACACATATATTCACATGCGCATATACACATAAAACTATATGAATTTTAATGTCTTATAATAAAACGAACAGACCTATCATTGTACCTGCTAGTATGGCCACGAAGAGGAACAAGCTTGTTGGATGCTCTGAGTCCTCGCCTTGGTGGTGGGACAGAAAGGGGCAGAAAGTGGCGTTAACTGAATTGTTTAGTAGTTTCATTCCAAACGCCTTGAGATTTTACAAGTGGATAGCTGACTGTGGATAGCTGGTATGGTGATGTGAATAGCTGACAATGGATAGCTGGTACGGTGATGTGCTGGAGGGTCCTGAGGGTACCATCATAAGTGGTGTAGGTAGGGAAAAGGTTTATTTCAGTGGCTTGCTTCTTAATTTTTTCTTCTAATGTATTCTGCTGAGTGATGGGCAGGCAATACAACGAGGTGGATGAGGCCCAAATCTTCATGAGCAGGATGAGTATTTTGTAGATGTTACGTAAGTCTTCCTCAATCAGAACTAGGGACTTTAGTCTGTGTACATGTAGATACGGTAATAGGATGTCTTTGTAATGAAGCTGATATGTTCATTCTAGGTGAGGTTATCATCCTGGATTGTTTTCAACATCTTCATGAAACGAAAGTTTACAGTGTGTGTTCACCCAGTCTGAGGTTGTTAGGCCGTACATGGATGGTGCTTAAGGTGAACTGCATTGCTATGTTTTTTTCGACAACTGATAATGACGTTGTTTGTGTTCAGGTGAGTTGGGTGTTGAGGGTATTCTGATAATTGATATAGTCCGGTTTAACATTGTTGAAGGGCAAAAGTGTAATCATCAACATGCTGGAAAGCTGATGACTGGGAGTGCTGGAGCTCCCGTTTCATCAGCCCTCAGGACTAGTTCCTGACCATCCCCCTTTGCTGAACTTTTTCAGTGTCTCAGTTACACAGAGAGTAGGCCAGCATGCTCTCCAGAACAAATTTCTCTATCTATCTTCACCAAACTACATGCACAGTACACACTACACTTCCTATTCAAAATTTACCAAAATGGCGTCAATTCACCCAGCCTCGGAGTCCCCAGGGGGGGGGACAATAAATGCCCCCGCCATCTGCCCCTCTCCCGGTGACGACTCGAGGTGCCTGGAACCACTGTCTGACTCTCTTCTTCTTCATTTCTGCAACATTCGCGGCCTTTCATCTAACTTTCGCTCTGTTGAGCACCACCTCTCCTCTAAACCTCACCTTCTTTTTCTAACGGAGACTCAGCTGTCTGAGGCAACTGACAGCAAACCCTTTTCTGTATCCTCCTACTTTCTCTATACTCATTTCAAAGCCAAAGGTGGCTGTTGTGTATACATACGCAACGACTTATCTTGCTCTCGTGTTCCTGAACTTGATTCTTCTGAATTCTCCACTCTCTGGCTTCGGCTTTCCTGTCATTCTCTGACTAAATATATCTGTGCTGTTTACTTATCCCCTAATTCTACTGACTATCAAAAATTCTTCGACTATCTTACTTCTACGATGGAACACATTCTGTCCATTTCTCCTTTCTCTGAAATCTCCATTCTTGGAGATTTCAATGTTCACCACCACCTTTGGCTCTCCTCTCCTTTCACGGATCCACCTGGTGAACAAGCCTACATCTTTTCTATCCTTAATGACCTAGAGCAGCTTGTACAGCACCCTACCCGTATCCCTGACCGCCTTGGAGAGAGCTCCAACATACTTGACCTCTTCCTCACAACTAATCCTTCTGCTTACTCTGTTAATCTTTTCTCTCCGTTGGGCTCCTCCGATCACAACCTTATTACCTTAACCTGTCCTATCGCTCCAGTACGGCCTGCGGACCCTCCAGGGAAACGTCGTCTCTGGCATTTTGGAGCTGCGGACTGGGAGGCCCTCAGGCAGTACTTCTTTGATTTTCCCTGGAATGATTATTGCTTCCATGGCCGTGAGCCATCTGAGTGTGCCTTGCGCATTACGGACGTTATTCTCTCGGGCATGGAAGCATACATTCCTTTCTCATATCCTTTGACTAACGCAAGAAAGCCTTGGTTTAATCACGCTTGTTCTAATGCTGTCCGCAACAAGGAGAAGGCCTACAAAAGGTACCGGAGCCAACCCACCCCTGAATCACATAATCTTTACGTTTCTGCCCGGAATCGTGCTAAGTCTGTTCTTCGCTCTACGAAAAATAATTTCATCCATACTAAATGCTCTCAACTCTCCAACTCGAATTCTTCCCGCTCCTTCTGGCACCTTGCCAAAAATCTTTCTAACAACTTTACCTCATCATCCTTCCCTCCTCTTTTCTACTCTGATGATTCTGTAGCTATTTCTTCTACTGATAAAGCAGATCTCTTCGCACAGACTTTCTCCTCCAATTCCACCTTAGACGATTCCGGTGCTGTTCCTCCATCACTTCCCCCCTCTGACTTCCTCATGGCTGACATTAAAATTTCTTCAGTTGATGTATTTTCTGCCATTACTGGCCTCAGTACTAACAAGGCATATGGGCCTGATGGGGTCCCTCCTGTTGTTCTCAAAAACTGTGCTTCTGTGCTTACACCCTGCCTAGGTAAACTATTTCGCCTTTGTCTGTCAACTTGTACCTTTCCTTCTTGCTGGAAGTTTGCTCTCATTCAGCCAGTCCCAAAGAAGGGTGACCACTCCCAACCCTCCAACTATCGTCCAATTGCTTTAACGTCCTGTATTTCAAAAGTTTTCGAGTCAATTCTTAATAAAAAATTTTAAGGCATCTTTCCTATCACAACCTTCTTTCCGATCATCAGTATGGGTTCCGTCAGGGACGCTCCACTGGCGATCTTCTCACCTACCTTTCAGACTCCTGGTCATCCTCCTTTCGGGACTTTGGCGAAAGCTTTGCCATTGCACTTGACATCTCAAAGGCTTTCGATCGAGTCTGGCATAAATCTTTAATTTCCAAACTGCCCTCCTACGGTTTCTATCCTTCTATCTGTACCTTCATCGCTAGCTTCCTTTCTGGTCGTTCTATAGCTGCTGTCGTAGACGGCCATCGTTCTTCTCCTAGATCTATCAACAGTGGTGTTCCTCAGGGCTCTGTCCTATCACCAACTCTCTTCCTTTTATTCATCAATGATCTTCTAAGCTGTACATCTAACCCTATCCACTCATACGCTGATGACTCCACCCTTCACCTTTCCATTCGGTTCCCGCAACGCCCATCTCAACAGTTACTTCAAGAAACAAGGGATGAGGCTATGGCACACCTAATGTCTGACTTGGCTCATATCTCTGACTGGGGTAAAAATAATATGGTTGTCTTTAATGCTTCTAAGACTCAGTTCTTACACCTATCAACCCGACAAAATCTTCCACAGGTATACCCACTAATGTTTAATAATATTCAGATTAATCCTGCATCATCCTTGAACATGCTTGGGGTTTCATTTACTCGGGACTTATCTTGGAAAGATCATATTACATCTCTTGTAAAATCTGCTTCCAAGAGATTGGGTGTGCTAAGCCGACTCCGCTCTTTCTTTACCCCAGCACAATTGTTGACTCTATACAGGGGTTTTATCCGCCCCTGTGTGGAGTACAACTCTTATGTGTGGGGAGGCTCCCCACATACAGCTCTTCTCAATAGGGTGGAGTCAAAGGCTTTTCGTCTCATTAACTCTCCTCCTCTTACTGACTCCCTTCAACCCCTGTCTCTTCGCCGCACTGTTGCATCTTTATCTCTTTTCTATCGCTACTTTAATGGTCACTGCTCCTCTGAACTGTCTGCTTGCATTCCTCCACCTCTACGACGGGCGCGTAGCACCCGTCTGGCAGCAAACTCTCATCCCTTTTCTGTCCAACTCTCTAATGCAAGAGTTTACCGTTACTCCCAGTCTTTCATTCATGCAACAGGTCAGCTCTGGAACTGTCTCCCTCTGTCTGTATTTCCTCCTGCCTATGATCTCCAGTCTTTCAAACGCAGTGTGTCCAGGCATCTCAAAATGATCGGATCTTGAATTTGGCTCTCTATTGTATTTTGTTTTTCTCTTGGAGGGAACTGTTACTGCGGGCTCATGGCCTTTGGTTCCTTCTTCCTCGCATAAAAAAAAAAAAAAAAACTCTCTGTAGGTAAAGACATGATTAATCAGAGTGAGAAAGATGAGAGGTATCCTACTTGTTCATTGAGGCACTAGTCTGGAGGAATTTCACTGAACCTCGTTTTGAGATATATAGAAGGTTATATTGCATTTTTTTTTTTTTTATACATGGAACTCTACTAATGAAAAAAAAAAAAGTGCACCCAGTTGGCACACTTGAGCATTTTGTTATATAGGCCGAAATTCAAAATGGCCGCCCGAAAAAATGAAAAATTACAATATTTGATTACTATTGTCAGTAATTTTACTAATATAACATTATTTAATTGTAGAGTTATTTCAAGAAATTTCATGCATAACAAAGTATATTATATATGTGTAAATTGTGAAAAGAAAAGTTACTCAATTATAATTACTTAAAAAAGGCACCAAATGTGATTACCGTACCCTGTTAGACTATCACTAGATACTGTATTACCACAATATTTCATTTTCTTAACAAACTATACAGGGAAAGGATGGATAATTTGGTCTTTCTGTCAGTAAGCATTTTTAAATATTTAACATGTCTATTCCAACAAACATATTTAAACCATAATCTTTTTCACAACTAAAAATGTTCATATCCCTTATATCAGAATGTTAGGCCTATTACGCCCTTCAAAACTGATCAAAATCCTTTACATCAAAAATATATGTTGCTTTTAAAAATAAAAACACTGATAAACTAAACACATTTGCACTTAATATAATAAGTGTCTGTCATTTCCATGTCCATACTTTCCTCTTCTTCAACTGACACTCTTGATTTACTTTGAGGATTGTGGCAGTCAGTTCCATGACAAGCACAAAAGAGTGAGCAAGAAAGTTGTGCTGCAGCACAACTGCAACGGGCAGTTGAACATGTGGTGCGGGATTGACACCCACACTTGATTAGTTTTAGGATATCAGTGGTGCAGGAGAAAGATCAGGTGGCAAGCCAGTGGGAACTAACATGGTTGAATCAGGATCCTTGGTCCATCCATAATGAAGAGGGTTCATTTCTGGTGGCTGTGGATCAAGGGAGCTTTTCCAAATTGCTGCCTGTAAATGGGCTCTGCAAACACGTTCTTCAAATGCTTCTCTTGTTGGTGGCAAAGCTTTTAGCTCTGGTGCTGTGGTGAGCCGAAGATTGCCCATCTTTGATTGCCACACAGTATATCTTAAAGATGTCATGTTGTTTTCATTTGGAAAGCCATAACATGCTGCAATGAATTTTGTGGCTTCAGCAATAACATCAGTCAGTTCTTCTTGTTGCCACCCTAATCTAGTAAGTGTCTTTCCACTCTTTATTGCCTTTAACATTGGTCCTTTACCAATACCCCATTAATATGAAACACTCTCACATCCTGTAAGAACATGGGCAGGTAACAAACTGTTGAGAACATCTTGATTTTGCTAAACTGTTGCTTTGGTATCTGCACTTGATCGTGAAGGGCTTGTTCCAACCATTAACATATTGCAGGCAAGATTTTCTTGCTTATAGAAGTGGCAGAGCTTATGCATCCACTGTGATATCTGTCAAAGACAAGATTTGTGTTTGCTGCTAAAAGACAATGATATATGTCTTCACAAACTTTAGTATATAATCTTCTGTGACACCTTTGCTTGGCTATTTGACAACCCAGAGAATTGCACACCCATCAAATATTGTAGCATCACCTGGGAAAGTTATGTGATCAGATACTTCCACTTGGATTTTGTCTTTCAGGGTGACTTGAGAAGGTGACAGCCTCATATCACCTGTCTTTTCCTGGAATATTGAGGGTGGAAATGCAGCCAACTCACAAGAGAGACCATCTCTCATGTTGATGTTCCTAGAGGTTTGAAGACAAAGCACTCTTGAATAGATCAATGTGGTATCATAAACAGATATGTTGTCCACTTTAATTTTTTTTCTTGAAGTTGACATGAGTACAACTGGTCTTGTGAGTGGCTTGTAAAAATTCCGTGGCCATCCTTCCTCAAATGTTTTCATCATAGCTGCTCCCAGTTCAACAGGCCTGTCAACACTGACATGCTTTGCACATATCCTACCTGTAACCACATTAATAAATCCAGGTGGATGGCACTCTCCTGTCAGTGGATCTATGCAGTTTTGAAGCTTCTCCCGATTTTTTGCTCTGTCTACTTCATCACTTTGTATCCTTGTTGTTGTTGTTGTTGAAAGATTCCCTGCACATATAGTGCAGGCCGGGCCATACATTAGCCCGGTCAGTGGTGTATGGGCTGATTAAAAAACAGTAAGTGGGGAGGACAGGACCTGGGGATTGCCCAGCACACACGTCCTGTCTCCTGACTGGCTTTGTGGTGTGTGTTGAATGACCGTCTTCCTTATGGGTCATGGCTGTGGATTGTGCGTTTCCATCAAGCATAGACACATCTTTGTTTCAGTTGAACGCAGATATGAAGTCCAAAAGCCCACCTTTTCAATGCTGCTGGTTGATGGGTAATTTCAATAATTCCTCCTGGACTATGTCCATAACGCATGAAAGTTGTCTCAAAGTACTGGTCAGACCAGATGCCATTCCAGATGTCTGGTTGATGTCGCAATACATGACCTCCGTCCATGAAGTCTTGAAGCACTTCATCAGGCAGTTTGCTCACAGAATGAAAGTAATACAAGGCATACCTTGCATAATTGGCATGACCACTAGCAAAGAAATAAGGAAGCATCTCTTTGATGACAAGCAAATGGAGTGGCCCATCACAGCAATTTATTAACATTCAAAATTTCTTCTATCGGCACCTGAAAATGATCATAAAAAATTAAAAATCGTTAAAATAAAATGTTACAATGTGTAGTTTGCAGGTGATTATTTTGTTTAGTGCATGTTCTGATAGGAAAAGTTAATATTATTATTGTATGAAGAAAATTAAAAACTGAAAAAGATAGCTAAACATGTTTTACTAGCATCATCATTCATGCAGGAGGCCATATTGGATTTTGGCCTCCATTTTGAAACGCTCTAGTGTGCCAGCTTGGTGCACTTTTTTATTTTGATGGTTACATCCCAAAGTATCAGAAAATGCAATAAAACTTTGTGTATGTCTCACGAGGTTCACCCGAAAATGACCATTCTGCCATCAGACTATACCCCAAATAAGATTGGCAGGAAGCTGGAGATTTCACCCTGCAGTAAACGGCTTGTCGTCAGTCACACAGGAAGTTGGTGATCCAGAGAATGTTGCACTGTCCGAGTTCGAATTATGTGAGTTTGTTGATAACAGTGGTGTGATCAATGAGGTCAAGTACTTTGGTGAAGTTTATGAATACGGTGATATCTTTTTTCTTTTTCCAAACTAATATAGATAAACCCTTAAAAGCTAGTGATGCAGTGTGTTAT